>NC_133617.1:724072694-724285194 GCF_048593235.1 Sminthopsis crassicaudata
CTTCTTTCTCTCTTTCTTTCTCTGACTCTCTTTTCTTTTTCTCTTTCTTTCTCTTATTCTTTTTCTCTCTCTCTCTCCCTTTTTACTTTATTTTTTTCTTTATTCTCTTTCTTTTCTTTTTTCTTTCTTTCCTTCTTTCTTTATTACTCTCTCTTTCTTTCTTTCCTTCTTTTTGTCTCTCTTTCTTTCCTTCTCTCCTTTATTTATTTCTTTCTCTGTGTGTGTGTCTCTGTCTCTCTCTTTTTTCTTTTTTCTCTTTCTCTCTTTTTTCTCTCTCTTTTTTCACTTTCTTTCTTTCTTCCTTTCTCTCTCTTTCTGTCTTCCTTTCTCCCTCTCTTTCTTTCTTTTTCTCTCTTTCTTTCTTTCTTTCTTTCTTTCTTTCTTTCTTTCTTTCTTTCTTTCTTTCTTTCTTTCTTTCTTTCTTTCTTTCTTTCTTTCTTTCTTTCTTTCTTTCTTTCTTTCTTTCTTTCTCTTCTTCCTTCATTCCTTCCTTTCTTTCTTTTTCTTTCTCCCTCCCTCCTTCCCTCCCTCCCTCCCTCCCTCCCTCCCTTTCTTTCTTTCTTTCTTTCTTTCTTTCTTTCTTTCTTTCTTTCTTTCTTTCTTTCTTTCTTTCTTTCTTTCTTTCTTTCTTTCTTTCTTTGGAAGAAATTGTTTAGACAGCACTAAATTATGAGATCCCAAAGTTGCTTAGGTCACCAAAATATACATGGATGGCATTTGAGCCCATATGCTTGGCAGCACTTCCAAAGAGCTAAGATTCCACCAGCGTGGTTAATTCCTCCACCTACACAGATCCCAATGCTCCATACCTTGGGTTGGCAGTTTCATGGGTGGCTATGGCCAAATTCTTCATCTAGTGGCCAACGTTGTGGTGAAGAACCTCTCCCTATATAAGAAGGGGAAAATAAATAGCTTGTGCCATGAAGGAAAAGCAAATTTAAAAAAAAAACATTTTTAAGTACCTACTGTGTGTTGGGGGAAACAATATGCCAAAATTATATACAAGATAAATAGGAAATAATCTCAGAGGAAATGCATCAGTATATTTCCTTTTACATGTTATTAATGCCTTTTTTCTATTCTAAACTGTAAAAGAGGAAGCGGAGGTTAATGTATCGAAAATTATTTTCTGATTCAGAAACATTTGAGTTCTAATTCAACTTCTCACATATATTGACTGTGCTGTCTCAGACAAGTCTCTCAGTGGTCAGGGCCAGGACCACTCAAAAATGATGCATTGCAGAGAAAATATTGCTCAGCATTTGTATAGCTTTCTCAGAGATATGCTCTCCACATCAATGAAATCACAGATCCAGCTAAAAACAAAAGGTGCTAAACCACATAGCGTGGAAGTTAATTTGGTTGGCAGTTGGTCAAATGTCCTGGGTCCACTACTGCTAACAGATTTCCATTGCTCTTAATAGTCTGAAAACTATTTGGATACTGTTGAAAGGGACATGTATCGGAGCTATCTACTGAATTGGACATGATTAGGCCAAGAAACATTTGAATCCATCATCACCATCCACTCCCCTGCTATATTTGTAGCAAGATTGAGGAATATTCATTGTCAACCTTTATATACTACTGGTTTCTACAAATTGTTAAGCTAAATCAGGAAAGCCTTTCTCCTTCAGTTTGATCTTCCCCAATCTTAAGAGTGGTGTAGAGTTCTAGCATAAGATATATCTCAGAATGAGAAGATGTGAAAAGAGCACAATCTGAACAGCTGGAGCAAAGATCCACATGATTGCATTTATAAAGACCCTTTGAAACATCAGAGAAACATCAGGATCAAATATTTAATTCTGGAAAGATACTTAAAAGTCACCTAGAAATTACCTCACAACACATTACAAATAAGAAAGCTGAGGATTAGAGAAACTGGGACTTGCCCAAAGCCACACAATTTAATGGTTAGGATTTGAATCTAGGTCTTCTGGGTCCACTCTTCTCTACAAGTATTCTCAAACACTATTGTATCTGTGACCTTAGCAATGTGAATTTTCTCTCCAGTGAGGCAAATTGTTGGACATTCCCTTTCAATCCTGTGGAGCCCTTATCCACATCACACCATGAGTTCCATATAGAGAGTCTGTCTTGTAAATTGGGAGGGGGCCTTCCCTGATTTCTCTTTACAACATGAGAACTCTACTAAAGCATATTTATTTCTTATTCATTTGAAATTCTTCTCTATCTCTCTCTCTTTGTGTGCATTCATCTGCTCATTTGATCTTCTCTTCCTCCCTGTTTTCTTCCTTTCTCCCCCCCTTTCTTCCTTTCTCTTCATTCTTTTTTTCTCCCTCCCTTCTTCCTCTTTTTCTCTCTCTCAATCTCCCTCTTGCTTTCTCTCTTTTTCCTTGTCTCTCTGTATCTGTCCCTGTGTCCCCTTTCCCAGGAAAAGACACACCAAGTCCCTTGAAGAGCCTTTAAACATCCAGGTAGATTTCGCCAGCCAGCTAGTGCTTTCTCTCCCCTGGACAAGCAGTCATACATCATGTGTTTTTTATTGGAAACAGCAGGGACATCCATGGGCCCCATATTTGTTTTGCACTTGAAAGCTATCCAGCAAGAGACAGGTTTTAGGGAGGAAGGCAAATTGCCCACAGTCCCTGCATGTGAGGGCAGGGAGCCGTGCATCCTTCTTTGGCCTTATTAATAATTCTGTAAAGCAGCTCCGGTGTTCCAGCCAAAGCGGGGCTCTGCCTCTCCCTTCGGCTCAATGTCAGCCATTCAAAAGTCCTGCCCTTCTCCATAACTGTGGGCGCTGGGGATGGAGGGGAGGTGATGTATTTGCTGTAATCAGAAAGAGAGGTAGGACCATCTGCTGCAAGTCCTTTCGTTATTGTTGGCTCTCAAGCAGCCGTCTTGGTTTTGGTCTTTTAACAGTTCATTTAACTGAGGAGGAGGGAGTGGGTACAGAACAGTAGGCCCTTGATATTAGTCAGGTCTCATTACAGGGTTTTTTCTTCCTTGCCTCTCCCTATTTTTAAGGAGTCAGTTCTTCTGGAGAGCTGCTGACTCAATTCCTGCCAGCACTGACCCCAGGATATTCACCACCAAATATCACTTACTAATGATCTTGAAAATGCACTGGTACCCCGTGTCTTCTGGGAGTTCCTTGTTGCTGTTGAACTGCGTCCAGTAAAACTGGTTCTAACAAAAATGTTAATAACCACCAGTGTGTCCTGTTAACACAGGTTTTCTAGAGGTTTTAAAAACCACTGGGTGTTATTTGAAAGCCAGCCCTCTTGGGTTAGTTTCTGGGGTGTGGTAGTGGGAGAGAGGGGAAGCAGAGACTTCATTTTCAAGTTCCACCCATGACCTTGACCTGAGAACTGGCTTCCACTTCATTCCTCCAGCACCTTTATTCCAGCCATGTAAGACCAAAGTCCTCTCTCAAGGAAATGGTGATTATATTTAAATGACAGCATATTGAGGCCATCTTTTCTAAAGGTTACTTGACATGTCAGCTGCTCAGCTGGAGTTGAGAAATAGTTGACTTTTCAATTAAGTGGTCAAAGCTTTTTCCTCCCAGTTACTTTAAATCTATATCTGGATAACTATTTTGTAAATGTTTTCTTGTTTATATATAGATACATATATTTTATATATGTGTGTGTATTACATGAATAAGTACATATAATTATATGCACTTATATTTATATATAATGTGTGTGTATTTATGCCCATATACATACACACAAATATAAATAGACACATACAATATACATTGCATTGACAATCCTTATTTATGAATATTTATCTTCTCTAAGCCTCAGTTTCTTTATCTGTAAAATGTGAGGATGAATTCCAAGGGATCTTCCAACTGCATGTTGGTGCTCCTGAAAAAAAATTAGATAGATTTCAGGAAAAACAAAACTGCTACTGAAATGACAAATAAATAACATTTTAAGTAAGTTTCTAAGTAAAAAAAAATTACATGTTTGATAATCAGTTTTTGTGGTAGCTATAATAATTTTAGATGATATGTATGAAGTACATTAAAGAAAGCAGGTTGCATACACACAAAGTGTTTCTCAAACCTTCAAAAAGCTATATGATGGTTAGCCATAACAATTATCCTCACCACATCAGCCCTGGGAGGTAGGTGCTATTATTATGTCTATTTTGTAAATGGGAAAATTGAGGCTCAGAGAAGTTGAATTGACTTTGATTTAATTAATAAATATTTGAGGCAGAATTTTAACCTAGATCTTCTTGTCTCTTGAGTTCAATACTTTACTACCATGGGTTCCTTTTTATGTCATGGATTCTTTTAAAAATCTGCTGATAAATATTAACCTGTTCTCAGAATATTATTTTAAAGAATTCAAGGAAATATTAAAATTTAATTAGAAATGAGTGAAAAATAGAAGTACATTTTCCCCATCCCATTTTACAGACTCCCCAAAGTCCATCGGTAGCTCCCCAAAGGGTTCAGTGAATTAAGCCAAGCCTCGTTTATTTTAACACAAATGTTAGACAAATATATCATTAAGGAATTATATGACCTGAAAAGAAGGTGAATTGGTAGTATAGTAAGAGTAAATGGTGGTGTATTTGGGAGAACTTAAGGTTCTGAGCAAATTGGGTAGATCCTTTATGCACGACTCATGGACATGAAGACTCAAGAACTTGAATCAGACTGTTATGGACGAGATTTGTTTAGGATGAGAAGTTGTGGGTGAAATATGTTTGGCACCTTTGGAGGAAACACCTGCATCCATCAGATGACAGATCAAGATTAAAGAGGAAGAATAAATAATGAAAGAAGGGAAAGGGCAAACACACTTCAGCCTAATTATGAGAAATAAATATTCTAGAGGAAAAAGACTCCCATTGTTTAATTGGCTAACTCCAGGATCCTTGGATTATGAGCTCCTTGTGTCAGGAACCATATCAGAGAATCCATTTCTATTCCCTACAATATTAGTACAATGAAGTATAAATTCATAATAAGTGCTCAATGATACTTCTTGATGGATTCCTCACTGTTTTTGTAATGATGTTCTAACTGGATTTCCTGTCTCAAGTCTCTCCTCTTATTCTAATCCATTCTCTAAATGGCAGCCTAATTATTTTTCCTGAAATGAGGATCTGATCATGTCCCTCCCCTACTCAGTAGGCTCCAGTGGCTCCCTATTACCTCTAGGATAAATGATAAGATTCTTTGTTAGATATTTAAAACCCTTCACAATATGGCCCAAAGCATGTTTATATATCCCTCATCTCTTGGCAGTCTATGGTCAAGGTAAGCTGGCCTTGTTGCCATTTCTCCCACTCAACACTCCACCTCCTATTCTGCATCCTTATTTGGGGTTTAACCCCATGGCTTCAGTACCTTGTTATCTTTCTTCTAGTCCTAAGAGACCCGACTTTCCCTTCAAACTCATCCACATAGCCTCCTTCTCCATCAGAGATTCTGTCCATGGATAGATTTCATGGGGTTCATGAACTTGAGAACAAATTTTGTTTTCATTTGTTAGGATTTCCTTCAATTAGACAACAAAGCACAGGACTGTGAACAGCCATATTAGCATAGTATAATTAGCAGTATGTCATATAATTCTGAGAAAAGTATGCCTTAGCTTTATCAGATTGAAAAGAGATCTGGGACACAAAAAAGTTTAAGAAGTTCTGATCTAGATCAAGTGTTTCCTGATCCCACCAGTTGCAGGTACTCTCTCCAAACTATCTTGTATGAAAGTTTACATACTTCTATATGTCCATAATGTCTCTCTCTGAAATATATTAATTTCTTGGGAGCAGAAATCAATTCATATTTGTCTTTTAAAAATTAATACTTAGCACACAGTGAGGCACATAGTTAATGTTAAATAAAGATTTGTTGGGGGATTTCTTTTAAGTCTAGCATATTATGTTATTGAGACAATCACACATCATCAGATATTCATTAGCTGTGTGATCCTGAGCAAGTCATTTAACCTCTGTTTTATCTTAATTTTCTCATCTATAAAATGGAGACAACAATAGTATCTACTCCATGTGGATGTTATAAGAATCAAATGAGATGTTAGTAAAGTTTTTAGAACTGTGCCTAGCACATATAAGGTGTTATATAAATTTTAGCTCATATTATATGATGTATAATTTCCAGCTACAGCAGAAAAATAATGCTGAGATTTTTGTTATTATTTATATATTCTTATTAATAATTACATCTGTATTTGTTGCTCTTGTTCAGTTGTTTTCATTCATGTTCAAATTTTTCTCATCCCTTTTGGGGTTTTCTTAGCAAAGACATTGAACTGGTTTGCCATTTCCTTCTCTGGATCATTTTATACATGAGGAAATTGAGGCAAAACATGTTAAGTGATTTGTCCAGGGCCACATACCTAGTAAGTAATTAATCTCCAGGCCCAGTATGCTATCCACTGTGCCACATAGTTATCCCCAAATCTGCTCTAAATCTGAATATCAAGTCATAGAATGACAACAATATGCACTTTTTATTATATTGGAAATTGAATTAGGTGCTAAAGAAAAGGGAAAAAGGGGAAAAAAATCAATCAGCCCCTGCCCTCCAAATTTTTATATCTTACATTGAGCCTATGCCATGTATACAAAATCAACACAAAGTATGTGAAAAATCAATTAAAGAAAAAAAAAAAAAGAATAAACAAGTGGAGGAGCAGGAAAAGCTTCTGCAGGTGATGACATTTGAGCCATGTTGGCCACCATATTGTTACCCCCAAGATCTGGTCTGTTTTCATACTTTACCACCTGTGTCCTTTCCGGTCAAATCATAACTATACAAAATAAAATCTTGAAGAGAATATAATTCCTCAAGTAAAAAATTTAAAAGGTGATCTTTCAACCAAGTCTTGACGAATATAAATTTCATCTCTTTGGCATCCGTAAATAATCTGCTGGGATTTCCCAATGAAATCAGAAGAGACAATATTCAACAGAAACCTTCTCATGCCACGTACAGAACAACCCTGGAAAATAATAGCACATTGTAAAATTAGAGACCTTCCACTTAAAAAAAAAAATAGCATATTGGATATTTGGCGAATCTGCTCTCAGAGTACATAATATGTTTGGAATTTCTTTTTCCCAAGCTGTAGACTTAATTGGACCCCTTCCTTTGTAAACACAATCTTGATCTTCAGTTATAGATGCCATTTACTTTCAAAGCTAATCCTGACCGGGAGAATTTGTAGAAAGTAAAAGGAGCTATCAGCCCTTAATCCAGGAGTATGAAAAACTCGATGGCGACATAGAAAAGCTCAAGAAACCCAACTTCCCTCAAAATGTCTCATTTTAACTGCTTCATCTTCACACTGCTAACTCTTTAAGTAGTCAAAACTTACTTTTAACTGTTACATGCCAACAAAACAGGTTGCTTAATTGATTTGACCTTTCACAGTATTTTTTAATTTTCAATCTTAGTTTCATTGTTCCATCTGGCACTTTAAAAGCGACATCTGGTTAACTGTACTTAACCAGCTGATCACTGTACAGTTATTTTTAAATGTAATGTATGCTTAAACAGATGTTATTTTTATCGATGTAGATCTAAACTGCACTTGTATACGTGCTATGTCTGCATAAACTCTTTCTGCAATTCAAATGTTGACACCCAAAATTACCAGCCAGAATGCTTATGAACTCCACTATTATGTTACTGCACTTTTTTTACAGCTTGTTAGGTAAACATCAATTCAGTCCTTTTTTTCCTTCTCTTCATTGCATATAAATAAAACATTAGCATTTAGTTTATAAAGTGATGAACATTTTGCTGTGTTGGATTTAGCTTTATAAATACAACTGCTGTCAGCAAGAAAAAAGGATTTATTGAATAAATAATAAGAGAGCTAAGGGAAAATGAAAATATATATATTATGCAAAGCATGGTGTCTGTCAACAGGTCACATAGGGGCTGCGATGCTCTTGGCATGGCAGGCGGAGATTATTCTATCTAGAGCGCCCTGTCTTTGAGAACTGCTGGCTCTCCCTGACTCAGGGTATGCACAGCTCAGTTTCATCCAGGAAGTCCCTTATAGAAAAGAAATGTTTATTTTGCAAAACACTGGCATCTCTAATAGCCAAGAGCATGACCGACATTATGAGCCTTCCAAACTTCCAGCTGAAAAAGAATGAATATGAAATTATGAGCAATTTCCTAAGAAAGCTTGCAGTTGAATCCTTCAAGTTGACTTTTGTCTCTTTCTAAGAGGAAAAATAAAGTTTCTATCGACATCAGAAGCATTTTAAATCTGTAAGGGTTACTAGCATAGAGTATATTCAGTTTCAAAAATCTGAACTCAAGTCCCCTTTCCTCACACATGCACATCCTAGATCTCAAAAGTCTATTGCCTTTGACGGTTTATATACTACTCAAGGTTGGCTCTTAACTTCAGACAAAGAAAGTAGCCACACTCTCAAATATTTCACCGAGAACTTTAAAGTCTCGTTCTCAAGGTTAAAAATTGCTGTTATACATAATACCTCAGTAATTGATAGACATTTTCTCTCTCCAGAGTCCATTTTCTGTGAAAAACACCACATAACATCTGTTCATAAACAGTCCTTCTGTGAGAACACTGACACAGGTCTTGAGCTTCTCCCGGCTCAATTCCCCTGCCATATACAGATGGCACAATGTATTTATACAGCTGAAGTCTTTGTAACAGAAGCCCAGCCATATCTCCAGGTAAGACTGCAGGCAAACATGTGCTTCCTTACCTCCAGCCACTGAAACCGCTCCCTCTGACACAAAGACAAATTGTCTCACACTTATGGGGAGAGCTGCCTCTGAAACAAAAGAACCTTGGGCAGTCACTCAGCCCGCTAACTACAGAGAGAAGGACAATTCTAGACTTAGACAAAATATATATTCCACTGATTAATGAAAAGACCTAATTAGGTTACAGAGAAGGATTTTGGAAAGCTAAACTGGTTCATAATCACTGTGTGATTACTTATTTTCTGCTGGAGAGAGAAGAGTTTCCGCTTTCAACTACAATTAAATATTGCAAAACCCCTAAATTTTGTGGATGAATGGCTCAATGAAAATGAACAGAGTAGAAAAGGACATAGCCATAGCACTAGAAAATCGTACCTGGAGCCACGGTAATTAAAAAGAGCTTTTAAATTCCATAAGCTTTGATTAAGCACCAATTAATCAGTCAATCAATAATCATTTATTTCATGCCCATTTTCTTCCAGGTATTATGCTAGGCACTGGGGATTCAAAGATAGAAATGTGACAAATCTTGCCTTCAAGAAGCTTATGTTCTATCAGTAGAGATTTGAATATACCAGGAATACCAGATTATTTCAATATAAGGAATACTAAAATATGACAAACCTTGTTATGAGTAATGAGGATTTGTGCATTTGTAAGTTTATATGAAATAAATAGAAAATAGAGAAAAGATGATTTTGAGAGAGTTCTAGTATGGGGGAGGGAGAAATCGGAAAACTTTCAAGTAAAAAGTGATTTTTGATATGACTTGAATTTAATATTTAGAATTAGGAATGGGGAGGGGTTGTTCTAAGCATGGGAAAAGCCAATACAAAGACATGGAGAAGGGAAATATATTGCTGTGCATGAGGAACAGTGATAAGGCCTGACTGAATAAACTGTAGAACAGATGAAAGGAGCTAATATACAATAAGGTTGAACAGATAGGTTGGGACCAGGTTGTAAAGAGCTTTAAATATGAAATAGAGGAGTTTATTTTTGTTTCTAGAGGTAATATAAAGCCACTGTAGTTTCTTCAGTAGAGAAATGACCTAGTCAGATGTGAGCATAAGGAAAACTGGTTTGGCCTACTATATGTAAAGTTCCTAGGATGCATAGGCAAGAAAAAGAAAGGAAGGAAGGAAGGAAAGATAGAATAAAGAAAATATATTAGGAAGGACAGAAGGAAAGAAGGAAGAGAGAAAGAGAGAGGGGGGAAAGAGGAAAGAAGAGAAGGAGGGAGAAAGAAAAGAAGGAAAGAAGAAAAGGAAGGAAAGAAATGAAGGGAGAAAAGAATGAGAAAAGGAAAGAAAAGGAAAGAAGGAAGGAAAGAAAGAAGAAAAAGGAGTAAAAGAAGGAAAAAGAAATGAATAAAGAAAAGGAAAAAGAAAAAGAAAGAAAGAAAGAAAAGAAGGAAGGAAGGAAGAGTGGAAGGAAAGAAGAAAGAAAGAAAAAAGAAATGAAGGAAGGAAGAAAGGAATTACAGAAAAAAGGCAAAAGAAAGGAGGAAGGAAGGAAAGAAAGAACAAAAAGAAGAAAGAAGTAGGGAAAAAGAAATAAAGATGAAGAAAAGAAAGAAAGAAAAGCAAAGAAAGAAAGATAAAAGAAGGAAGGAAGGAAGAAAAAAGAAAGAAAGAGAAAAAAGGAAGGGAGGAAAGGAGGGAAGGTGAGAGAGGAAGAAAGAAAGAAAATAAAGGAGAAAGAAAAAATTGTTTCTGCCTTTGAAAAATTAATATTCTATTGAACAATATGACATGTAAATAAATGAATATAAATTATGCACACAATAATTTCTGGGGGAGGAGGTTGTGAAGTAGTTAGATCAATAAAAACTGGTATCATGTATTTCTGCTTTTTGTGGAGGGATAGGAGACATAAGAACTTCTGGTATGGACATTATTTTTACCAATATAGCATAGGAACAGTTCTCTAGTACAGTTTTAGACTTGTTTAAGCAAAGAGAGAAAGTAAGTGACTTGTTTATTGTCACATAGCTAGCTTGTAAATATTAAAAGTAAAAATCAAACTTAAATCTTCCTGACATCAGTGTTGATTTGTCATTGTACTTACCCACTCTTCTTTCTTCTAGTTCCTGTTAACCCCAAATCTTTGGAGTGAGTAATTATTTAATAGCATTTAAAAATTTGAAAACTCAGCGAGCCTCCTGTCGCGACTTCCAATTTAGCTTCCTCTGCTCACTGCTGGGATGTTGGCCCTTTGACATCACCTGATAATGCCTTTCTTATTATGAAGAAAACTCCAAGCACAAGTAAAGCCTTGTTTCTCACCACATGGGAAAGAGAGACTTTTAAAAAGCATTACTATGTAACTTCCCAGGGTTTGGGAAGCCCTGAAGATCACCCAAATAAACACCCTGAGGAAGCTGTATACATATCCTGATAGCTGATTTATTTGTCCATGTCTCGATTACACATCTGAATTACATATGAAAGACATGATCGCGGGAGGACATCTACATAGTACACCGCTGCAATGTAAACTCTTCATATTTTATTCACCATGGGTACCGCAGGCAAGTCCTTGGTATATTTTACCAGTGAGCTATTCAGCATGTGTTTGGGGAGTAGGCCCCTCTCGAGTTCCCAACCCATCTAACTTCCATCTCAATGAGCTCAAGGAGATTCCCCAAATGAACTCTCTATGGCTATCAAATAAAGCATTTACTATGACTTTACTATTCTAAGAGTCTGCCAATAATCATCATAATGTCAATAATCATAATAATTAAGCATTTGCCGAAATAGACAAATAGGTCATACTTCTTGCTTTTGTGTTGTCTGCACTTACCCAGTGGCCAGCTCATAAAAGGAGCTTAAAGATGTTTATTGACTGACTGATTTCCCAAAGAGTAAAGGCTGGCAAAATAGAAGGGCTAAACCTCTAGATTTAACTGATATAGCTGAAAGTGGTTTATCTCCAGATGGAGTCTGTGATGTATCTAAGACCCAAAAGTAGAATCAAATTGGTGCTATTCAGATGAAACTTTATTGGCACTATTAAAATGAACTCAGCCAACTGTATGCAACAGAGAGACTTAGAAAATGGCTGAGGCAGGCAGATTGTTTTTTTTTTTTTAATTTATTTTTTATTTTGTTTTTTGGGTTTTTTTTAAAGAAAAAGGTTATTATGATATGACTCAGGATGAAGTCAGTGTGACCAAAATGATAGAAAGGTTTTCCTTGAGGATGCTGGACTTATCAAGCTAATGCCAATTATTCAACGAAATACTCAAAACTGTTCAGCGTGTCACATTAGATTGCAAAAACTTGGCATTTATCTATCAGTTATTTATAATTCTATAATCAGGTGATTAATATGATATACCAAAATGGATGAATAAAAAGAAAGACCTTAAGTGTTTATTTTGTGCTCCATATTGTGTTCTGGAGATACAAATACAAACAATCAAGGCAGTGCTGCCTTCAGTGTTGTACAATTCAAACAGAGGAATACAATAGATATATTGAGAGCTATGGGATGGAGTACACACATAAAGTAGCTTGACTTGGAAATGACTAAGTGCGGCATAATGACCTGGAGAAATAAGATGAAAGCTCATTTATCAGAATCAGGACCCAGGGGAGGGGAATTCAAGTTATGATTGGAATCAGAGGAAGAGGAGATTAGACAACATATGGTATATATTAGAGATGGCTGGAAAATGGCTATTCTTTATAAATTATCAGATAAGAAATGTCTATACTACATATTAAATTCACCCAATATTTTTGCAAATTCATTACTGAAACCAAAGCATCATTAAAAAATATCTCAAACCAGTTAGACAGCACAATAAGATATCACATATAGAATAGAATAGCATTTTTCTTAGATATCCTCATACCAACTATTCATAACAATCTACATTGAATGAAAAGCTTTACCTAGTGAAAAAAAATTAAAACCTATGGGAACAGGATGAGATGCATGTCATCCTTGTCATCATGTCTGTTACCATAATTATTCTCAAGATACTTTTGGTGAATGTACAGAAGATGAACTGACATCTTAAAACTCATATTCAGCTATAAAAATTTGTCATTTTACTAACTTGTGAAATCCTCTACAGGATATTAAATATAAAAGAATAATAGCAGGATAGTAATTTGTTCCTACTAGTTGTATCTGAATTCAAGCAAAAAGAATAAAAAGAATGAGATGAAATGACAGTAATTCTACTACTGGTAAGATCAATTCACATTTATATAGTGCTAGAATCTATTAGCATGATGCTCATTAATTAAATATCATTTTCAAACGTCACAGATGTAGTGGCAAAGAACTGGAAATTGCAGGGATGCCCATTAACTGGGCATTGGCTGAACAAGTTGTGGTACATGGTTGTGATGGAATTTACTGTGTATAAGAAATGATGAACTCAATGATCTTAGAAAAACATGGATAGATATGCATGAAATAATAAAGAATTAAATGAGCAGGACCAACAGAATATTGCATATAGTAACAGCAATTTTGTTTTAAGAAAAACTTAGAGCAAATAAATCATTTTGATTATTATAAATATCCAAATTAACTGCAAATGAAATATAAAGAACTGCATCCAGAAAAATAACAGATAAATAAAAATATGTATATAATGATTTTACACATATCTGTGTCTAATGGTAGCCATCTCTAGGATAGTAAAAGGGGGAAATTATATTATAACTTTATAGCATACTTTTTAAAAAAAATAGCAGTCTATATATTAGAGATTTACATGGTTTTGTATGCAATCATCTTTTTAATTATATTACAATATGGAAATGCTTTATTCTGTAAATTAAAAATAAATAAATAAATAAATTTAAATATCACAATTCTTGAGACTAGAGAGTCAATCCTAATTTGGTCTTTTGGGGTTATTCTTAACAAATGGTTCATACACTATTAATTTTTGGTGATTAATATTTTGCTAAAAATTTCCCTTGCAATAACCTTCAAATCAGTTTAATTATAAGATTCTTAGAAATGAACACTGAGGTTCATTTGTTAAGGTGTTAAGTGGGTTATTTAAGCCATAGAGCCTGAGCCCAAAGTCTCTCCCCATTTAGAATTTTGTGTTTGTTTCTGGTGTGAATCTACATATACAAATTCACAGTGCAAATATGTGTTTCCCTAATTTTGATTTGTGAACAATAGAGATAGAGTGACATGGTTTGTGCTATGTATGTTAGGTCACATAATGCATAAGGTACCTGGCCTTTAGTTAGGAAGATCTGAGTTCAAATTTACCGTTGGGCACATATCAACTGTGTGACTGGGCAGATCACTTAATCTTGTTTCAGTTTTCTTACCTGTGAAATGTACTGGAGAAGTAAATGATGCATCACTCTAGTATCTTTGCCCCAAAAACTCCAAAAGGGATCACATAGCATTAGATACAATTGAAAAATGAATAAAAACCAGCAACAATTCATAAACATGTGTATGTATATTTCTTTTTTATTGTATCAACAAATACAAAAATTTCAAAAAATAAAGAAAAGGAAGAAATGGGATTATATGAGAAATGGTAAACTGTTTTAATAGACATATGTGTATATATAATATGTATACATGTATATATACATGTATACATAGCTACACATTGCATAAATGGTAGACAATTGCATTTTTATATGGTTTTGAAACATTTTATGTAAATTATGTCATTGATGCTCACAGACTTGTGAAGTAAGAGGAATTGTGATAGAAAGTTGAGCTGGCCATTGAAACCGAAAAGACTGGAATTCAAGTCTCATCTCTGACACAAACCAACTATATAGCTTTCAATAAGTCACTCAGCTACTGATCTGGGCAACTCTTTAAGGTGCTTCCTTGCATTAGGAGAGAGGATTTCTTACCCAGGAATTTCACCTACTAATTAAATTAAAGGTATCTATCTATCTTATATTTTGATGAAAAAAAGTGTTAAAAACTCATGGAATTAAATGAAAATAAAAATAAATGAGAAGAAACAATGAATTAAGTGATGCATCCATTTGCATTTGAAAATTTATTACACAAGAAAATTGATGGCATACAATGTAGAATAGGTGGGAAATGCAGACTGAAAAAATAATGAATTATCCAAACACTGGAAAACATTTGGTCCCAATAATGGAACTGAATTCTGAAAGAACATTCTCAGTGTTATTGAAGTCTCAGAGAACTTCAAAAATGAATTCTGAACAATTTAGCTCAGGAAACTCTAAAAAAATTTTTTTTTGGAAAAATATAAAATTAAACTAGTGAAATTCAAGTAGGAACAAATCCATAGGAGCCAACCAGGAAAAACCCAAGATTCAATATACTTAGACACATTAGAGTTATATTTCAATTCTATAAAGACAAGTAAAAATGCTATGAACTGCTAGAAACACTGAAATCATTTAGGAACATAGCTGGAATAAAAAGAAACCTTTTCAAGAAGATAGGGGAGAATTACAGAAATTGTAATACATATTTACAAAGTTAAAAAATATGGGCAACACACCCAGAATTAACTACCCAGCAAAATGTTATGCATTATGAAGACAAAAGATGGATTTTGGAGAAGCAAAAAAGACTTTAAATAGACATATATATTTGAGGAAGTATTTAAAGAACAAACAAAACTCCCAGCCCCAAAACATTAAAAATCTGGGGATTTTAGTGGACTGAAAGCTCAATATGAATTATCATTATGATAGGCAGCCAAGAAAGCAAAATCAAACTTAACTGCTAAATAGGACCAGAAGCTAGTCCCGTCACCTTACACCATGTCATATGCCTTTTCCTCTAGGTTTCTAGAATTTAGGGATCCTTATAAAAAGAAAGGAAGAAAGAAAGTGGTAATAGTTAAAACAGTAACAGCTAGCAGCTAGTCAAGGTCTTGACTTATGGAAGAGTGCCTTTGCATCACTGGTACCAAGAAAAATAATTTCCATTTTTGTTGAAATCACACAATACATCAAAAATGGGATGCTTAGTGAAGGAAGATGGGTAACTTGTTAAAGACACACACAAAAATCCTACTACCTCATTCATCTACATGGGGAATTTCCAGTGTATGTACTCTCTCCACTACCAAAGTACACAATCTATCTATAATGTGGAAGATAAATCTTAGGAAGTTCCTGAAGGACACAGTGACTAAAATCATATAGGTAAAAATAAGTGGGGATTGAATGCAGATCTTTCTGTCTTTAAGCCCAGCACCTATTGTGCAAAGCTGCATCAAGAAAAGAGAAAGAAAAGGAGGAGGGATTGATTTAGTTTCCAAATGTGCTAAGAGAATGTGCTCACCAAGGTAAATTATAATATTTTCAGTGACCAAGTACTTTCAAATATATCATAAATAAATAAATATCCCTTCCCAGACATGTATAATTGATCATACTTGTATCAACATTAAGTTCTTTCTCAGTTTCTTTCACTTTCACTTCTCTTAACATGGTATTATTTTCCTTAAATGGTATTTCCACTGACAACTCTACTGAATGTGCTCTATAATTATCATGTCTTCAGTTTCTTCTCTTGCAGTTCTTTTAAATTACAAAATAATACCCTGTTGAAAAAGAGCATCTTTGATATCTTAACCATCATTGGGTCAATACAGCAGTGGGTTCTTATTATCAATAATGTTGAATACTGTCATTCTTCTTAAGGCCAGATTTTTGTTTTGCATAAACTACCAGGGAAATATGTTTGCAACAATATGAAAATAACAAACAACTCAGCCACATGCCTCTTCTCTACCACAAAAGTATCATTACTGCCTAATATAAAGTCAAGGCAATTCCAGAAAAAGAACAAGCAAGTAGTCCTGTTTTCATTCAGGACAGTTAAGAACATACTCACAGATAAATGAAAGGAAGGGCATACTTGAAAATGCATTGACTTTTCATAATTCTTTTGTATTTCTAGTGCGGTGTTCATGTTACAGTAGCTTCTAGCAAGATTGAAGTATCTCCTATTGCCTCCCATACATGGATGGAGTTTCTTTAGTTCAAATAGGACCATAGTGGTTTCAATGGTAAAAAATGCAAAATTTTAACTCTATTTATATTCTGTCAAACAACTACTAAAACTGTTTGTTTTTGGTTTTTTTTTTCATTAGATTTCTTGATTCCCTGCTTATTTTCACATGGAGGGTAATTAAGTGGATTTACAATGTCACATTATAGAGTTGTCTATAGCATCAAAAACATAAATGAATTGTACAAGGTTATCCAGCCAGTACTTGTCAAAAATGGGATTTGAATGTAGCTTTTACTGGGTCTGCAAACAGTTTTCTATTCATTTGGACAAATTATCTTAGAACACTAATCCCTCCCCTCTGAAGGCCTGCCCAGCCCTTTTCATGGTTGCTCATTCACCTTTAGGGAGCAACCAGTAAACCACCTGTCACCTGTCCCTCCAAAGTAGCTGTAGTGCACACAATGGCCACACCCCATAAACCATTTTGGCAGACATGTATAATGCAAATATTTATTGTGAAAACACAGGAGGCAGAGTAATATAAACAGAGAACTTTTCTTCCAAACAGACACATCATGTTTCAGGTTCTGCTTCCAACACTTCAAGAGCAAAAGTATAGAGGTATATAATAATGAAGTATCAATTTTATTGGATAGCTGATGGCTCAGTTTAGGTAGAAAGTTGAATGTGTGGGTGAGACTAATGTGTAATAAGCTTGAAAACATGGGTAGGAAACAAGAAGAACGGCAATGTCACTGGATCATAGAGTACACAGAGTGGGGTGAAAGGAAATAAGACTGGAAAAGAGGAAAGAGACCAGAGAACACTTTTAGTGAAGGATCCAGGGAGAAGACAAAGTGCAGAAAGTTTAGGAAATGAATGAGAGAAAGAGTGAAACATTGATTGTGATATATTTCTCAAAGGTTAATACATGAAAAGGAGAAGAGGAGAAAGGATCCTAACCAGTGGAGATGGTCAGATGAAATGAGTGTTTTAGGGATGCAGTGGACAGGTGTTTTGTAGGTAGTGGGGAAGAAGCCAGTAGACAGGAAGAGGTTGAAGATTATTGAAAGTGTTAATAGTAGTGGGGATATCTGCTGGAGAAGATGGGATGGAATTCAACCAATGGTGAATATAGTGGAAGAGTTGCCTCAACAAAGGACAAAGCCACTTCTTAGTATGAGGCAGGGATCAAAGAGGAGAGAATGGGTACCAGAAGAAATCTCAGTGATGTAATGTTAAGGACCATGTCTAAGTGAAAGGGCAGGTGAAGCCTTCACAACTGTGAATCATAACACTTGAAGGAGTTGCAAGGCAGCCTTTGATGCTGATGTTCCTTGTGGATTGGGAATGAAATAAATTGGAGGCAGGAGGGAAGAGGACAGAGGTCAAAGAACAGCAACTGCCTCTCAGTCTCCTTGTGTCATCACCATCCTCTCACATGAAGAAGAGATCCATTCTACAGGTCTGAGTAAGACCTCCAGGAGCCACTGGCAGGGGGCTCTAGTATCACAACAATGTAAAATGAGAAAATGGAAGAAATGGGAGATGTCAGTGAGTAGATTAATTTCATTATTAAGTATGATACAAGGAGAACTTCAGCTAAGGGGTCAAAGGAAAGGGACACAATAGGGTGAAGGGAACAAATACTTATTAAGCACTGAGCAGGTACTAGGCACTATTCTAACCACATTATAGACTGTATCTCGTTTCATTCTCCCAAGAACTGGGTGTTATTGTTATCCCCATTTCAAAATTGAGAAAATGGAGACAGACAGGTAAAGTAACTTTTTTAGGGACTCATAGCTAGTAAATGTCTGAGGCTGAATTTGAATACAGGTTTTCCTGACTCCAGTCCTAGTGCTTAATCTAGTCTTTGATCAGCTGCTTCAAAATGATTTCTCATTATTTGAGTGATTGTTTCAACTCATGTCTAAAAGGACTAAACATTTAATATACTTAATCCCATTTTATATTTCGTGCACATTCAAATTTTCCATGATCATTTTCTTCTGAATACTGTGTTAAAAATCATTTCTTTGAGAGTGTTGAAAACATTGTTTCCCCCACATACAAAGGAAGCTTGAGTTTGCATAATAAAGCCAAACTCCCAAATGTTCTATGCCCTTAAGTTTGTTTAGGGAAACTTAGTATTATTTCAGATCTGTGTAGCCAGCCCTAGGCAAAATGTCTTTCTAGGGAGTTAGTAACTATTCTACAAAATCTTGTCAAACCTTTTTGTTTCCACTAACTAGGGTCCATCCTGGGTTCCATTTTCCAAAGTGTCAACTTGCTTACTGGTTAAAATCATGACTAAAAAATTATAATCCTCCAATGGATGTTATTTCAGTGATACAAATAATTTCTTCAGTGATACATATTGTAACTCATCCATGATTCTATTCAAAATAATCTGAATTTTTCTACTGGATTTATCCTCTATTTTGCCAGAATTAAACACATGGCATCACAGTAAGGTAAAAGGAATTTCCTTAAAAACACACAGACACACACAGAAAGACAGAGACAAGAGACAGACAGAGACATTCAGAGACAGAGAGCAGGAAATTAAAACAAGTAACAGAGCATCCATTACCTAATTTTAAAAATGATTTCATACTCCCCTTCAATCCTGGGAGGATGTTAGTCTCCCGCTTCCAATTCCCCAGTTGAATTTATCTGCACTGAACAATAAAGTAGAGAAAATAAGGCTGTAATGAATTAGTCATTGATTCAAAACAAAGGCTAAAAGTCTTAGATGCTGTGGATATCTGAGAGTCATATCATAACATCAGAATTCCAAAGCATGGACTCCTTGAAGCTAGACTATTTAGTAAAGGAGCTATCTCTGAATGGACTCCTCCATTCTTTCACTGTTTATATGTCATGTGTCATTTTTTTCTGGAAAATATGTCATGCCAGTCAATGACTACCATCAAGGCAAAGGCAATAAGATACTGGCAATTTCTACTTCGATTGCAACTGCTCTGTGTGTGTGTGTGTGTGTGTGTGTGTGTGTGATATTCCTCTTCTAGCCTATAAATTTAATTATGGCTAAGATAAACTTTAATAAATGATATAGTAAGATGGTTCCCGCTCCTGATTCCATACCAGACTTTTGGAAGGGCATAAACAAAAGGCACAAAAGACAAGCAGGTAGGGATGCAATTTGAATCCTTTGAGAGAATTCCCAATCAATGAGATCATAGATCACTTGGATATCCTTCCCAGGGCCTATGATGGTGTTCTGCAACCATAACAACCAATTTGTTTAAAGAAGAGACTAATGTTGAGATTTTTATTATTATCCACTAATAAGTCAGAAGATGTAGCTCATATATTCAAATATCACAATAGTATGAATGTGAGATGTTTGAGGATTCTGGAGGGCAATTAAACATCTGCCTTGGCTGAAAACTTTATGCAACAAAATGCTTTTCACTTTTTAAAAGGTAAGTCCATCTAACTCAAGAAAAAAATATCTTATGTTTTTTAATGGCAGACATCTTGATCCTAACATTATTCTAGTAACATGAGATTTCATTTTTAAAAATATGCATATGAAATGATCATTAGTGAACAGAATGACCTGTGCAAAAATTAATGAAACCTCCCAGATATTTCAAGTGTTGTATAACTGATTTTATCTTGCTTGGAAAATCATTTCCTGGGCCACAACAGCAAAAGCAAGCATTCCAAGATTCATCTAGGAATGCTACATGCTTAGATTTCAAGGCACAAAGGATGAAAATATGTACCCAGCAAGCCAAGTGGGAATACCAAGATCAGGACAAGGAAAGGATTTTGTACCCTTTAGTATCCTTTGTGTAAGCAATGAAGACACTTGATCACCTTCTCTTTCATTCCTGTAAGAAAAAATTCAGGACAAAATAAAAACCCAGGAAAGTTATATCCCCAATTGAGAGTGGAAATATGTTTAAATCTGAAATAGAGTGCTTTATATTTTTTTTTTGCTTATTTTACTGAGCATTTATTTATAGTTTTCTCCAGATTTCCTCATGCCACTTTTGAGTTTGGTTCCATTATGAAAATGTGGCTTCGTTATTCACAAGGGTAAAGAATATTTTAGACGCCCCCACAGAAATGGCTGTCTCACACAGCATTCAGAATCAAGGAATAACAACAACAAAAAAATCTCAAGATGTGTTTTAAAGGATAAAACTGAATATGGTGCGTGCACTTTAATTTCCATTTAGGCTCCCATCTTCAGTGATTCCTACATGCTAAGTTCTTCAAAGGTGTGTGTAAAGGTCAGCAACAATGAAGGCAGTTTGAGATAGTTGGAAAGAATTCTATATTTGAAATCAAAAGAGCTGGGCTCAGATTTTGACTCTGCTGTATGATCTAGGGCAAGTACTTTAAAACCTCTGGGCTGCATGTTAAAATAAGAAGTCCCTTCCCTTTATAAAGTCATCATCCTGTGAGTCTAGGCATTTTGGACTGGAATGGGGGAAGGAAGAGACAACAGCTGCAAGTCTTGCTTTGCTACAGGAGAGGGGGAAATAAAAACTTCAGTTATGTAAACAGAGTCAAGTAAATTACCTTTTTGGTTGAATTAGGTCAAGTCTATGCTAAATACATTTTTAAAAGCAGTGCAAGATGGCTAAAATGAATATGCTGTCACTGAAAAATATAACTGATCTGAGTAGACACTGAGAATGTAGATTAAGTCAATGGACAATGGGAAATTGAACTATTGAAATGTGAGTGTGCAACTTGCATGATGTCAACTAGCTGTTAAGTTATTTTTCAAATGAGATAATATTGACAAAGCACAATGTCTGGCACATCGTAGATGTTTAATAAATGCTTGCTCCCTTTCTATCCTTTTAAGTTGAAAGGGATATCTAGGTATAGATGCTGGAGGACTGTATTAGGCCCTTAACATCATTAATCAATTAGCATACTGTAATGTTCTTTTCTCTAAATTATAATCCTTCTCTAGGAGCAGATTTCTTGGGGAGCTTCTGGGAGCAGCCTTGGTTTCAGTTCAGTTCAGTAATCCCAAATGCAGCCAGGAGTTAAAGTCCAGATCCTTTATTGTGTCCATCAAAGTTCTAAATCTTTTCATGAGCCCAGTTAGCTTTAATAGAGGCCTATTTCTCTCCTTGGCTCAAGAGCTCCCTCCAAATCTCTCCAGCTAGCTTCAGCCTCTCATCCTCCCAATGTCTCCAGCCAGCACAAAGGTGCAAGTTAGAATGAATCTTGACTCTGAATTTCCCAAAGTCCTCTCTCAAAGTTCTCCTGAAGTCCTCTCTGCCCCTGAGAGCTTCTTGCTTGTATGCTGCACACCAATCATTATATCACTAGGAAACCATTATTTGTTGTAGAATTAAATCAATGCTAAATTAGATTTAACCATTGTCGCCTCAATTCAGTACCTTGTTTCAAGTTCTGGCCCATAACATCTCCTTGTAAGATCAGATCAATCATACTGAACTATGCTGAATTAGATAATTATTATCTCTATCCATTCCAGTGACTTAAGAATCCTAACAGCATGCTTTTATCATTTACTTGTTCTGTGTCAGACACCTTGCTAAAACCTAAGCATACGAATAAAAAAGTGAAAATAGTCCTTGCCCTCAAGGAGTTTGTATTCTAATGAGAGCAAAGGATAAGTACTTCACACACACACACATACACACACGCACACAGACACCATACACATATATAGTAGATGGGAATATCAGGGAAGTCTCCTGCAGAAGTTAGTTTTTTTTGAGCCACTTTAGGGAAATCAGGAATTCTAAGAGGTAAAAGTGAAGGGTGAAATAATTCCAGACAATGAGATTAACCAATACAGAGACACTGTCTCAGACACTTAACAGTTCCTAGCTGTGTGACCCTGGGCAAGTCACTTAATCCGAGCCTCAGGGGGGAAAAAAAAAAGTATGTGCAAGACTGTAATATGTAAGACTAGACAAAGGAGGAAAAGACGGGGTTATGGAAAACTTTCAATGCATGCAGATTTTGTTTTTGGAAAATCATTTTGGCAGCTAAGTAAAGGATGGACTAGAGCATAGGGAGAGTTGTGGCAGGGAGGTCAATAAGAGAAATATAATGGACCAGGTGAGTGGCAATTTTTTTGAGTGGAGAAAAGGAAACATAAGCATGGGGTATTGTTAAGGTACCTGGTGAAATCTGTCAAATGATTACCTATGTAGGGTGAATGAGAGTAAGCAATTGAGGATGAGGGGAGATTATGATCAGGACGATTAGAAGGATAGGGAGGTCCTTAACAATATAAGAAGGTTGTAAGATATGTGGGTTTGGGGGAGGGGAAGAATACTTAATTCTGTTTTAAAAACTGAACAAATTTGAACATTGGAGATTACAGGATATCCAGTTTGGAATGTCTAATAAGCCCTTAGTGATATGTAATATGAGAGAGAGACAGAGACAGAGAAAGAGGCACAGAGACACAGAGAGACACACAGAGACAGAGAGACAGACAGACTGAGATAAACAGAGACAGATAGAGATAACAAAAGAGAAACCGAGACAGAGACAGAGATACAGAGAAATAAAGATATGGAAAGACAGAGACAGAAAAACAGAGAGACAGAGAAAAAGACAGAAACAGAAAGAGACCAGATGTGGAAGTCATCTGCATAGAAACAATGATTTAATCTATGGGAGCTGATGATTTAGATAATCCAATCAAGTAACATTGAAAAGGATAAATTTTACTTGAATGATGAGATGGGAAGTGAAATTACAAAGAGTTTTTTAAAAGAGTGAGAGAAGAGGAAGTGGAGGGATCAAGTAGAGATGTATTTTTCAAGGAATTTTGCTGTGAAAGGAAGGAGATATAGAGTAGCTATGGGGCATAGTTGGGTTTAATGACTTTTTTTTTTTTAATTGATGGGAGAGACTTGGTTATGGTTATAGGCAAAAGGGAAGGGACCAACACACACACACACACACACACACAGAAACAAATAAAAAGACAAAGAGGCAGAGACAGAGAGATACAAAGACAGAGAGAAAGGTGTGGAAAGACAGAGACAGAGAAAGACAGAAACAGAGACTGAGAATGATAGAAACAGAGAGAAATAGAGACAAAGAGACAGTGGGAGACAGAGACAGAAAGAGATACAGAGAATAAGAATTTGATTTAAACATAGAGCTATTGAAATTGGCCAAAGAAACATCTCATCCTTAGAGAACGGAGTGAAGGAGGAAATATCCTTTGTTTTATTATTTTTTTATTTTTTACTGAAGCAGTTGGGATTAATGACTTGCCCAGGGCCACCCAATTAAGTGTCTGAGACCAGATTTGAACTCAGATCCTCTTGATTTCAGGGCTGGTGCTCTATCCACTGCACCACCTAGCTGTTCCAGAAGGAGGAAATATCAACAAAATATTAAATGGGAGAGATAAAATAGGGAACTTGGAGGATGGTTTTATTTTTGTTTTAGTGAAGTATGAGGCAAGGTCCATGGAGGACAGTGAGGAGAAGGCACTTTTCAAGAAAAAATGGAAAAGAAAATAATTGAAACAGGATATACAATAAAGTAATAAGTAGAATGATTATGGGAAAAGTAGAAGGATTGCCTTGCAGTGGTGAGGGCTTATTTGAAATAAAAACAAAAGCAACCTCTTAAATATGAAGTAGACACAATTTTAACAGCTTTATAACTTTCTCCTGCTCTGCCCAGCAGCCTGAAATTAGAACACAGAAGACAAGATGATGGGATTAATCAGATTCAGGCTTTGGGAAATTATGAAATCAATACTACAAAGGACCAAGGTATTATAGAGTAGAGAATAGCAGAGGTAGCTGATTTACTGTGGCATTGAAACTGGGAAAGGAAAAGAGTATGGTAAAAGTGTAACTGGCAGCCCCAGAAAATATTGAGGAGCAAAAGGATTGGATATCATAGGGACAATCAAGTTGGGAAGAATAAATGTTAGGGAGAGAGGGAGTGGTAGAACACTGAAACATCTATTGAGGAAATCTCCTGAAATGTTAGTGACGTTTATACTGTTCCCTCAACATCTTTTGTATACTATGCTTACTATTATATGCCAATCAACACAGGTCTATCTTTTTTTTTTTTTTTTTTAATACTGTACAGAAGATAACACTAATGAGGGAAAGGAAAGAGGGAACCCCATTTCTCGGCGCATAGATCCCATGAGGCGCAGCGTCCCCTGTAAATTAATTTACAGGCCCAAAAACCTAGATTGATACATAAAAGGTTATTGTAGAAATTTGGAAGTTAAGTTCAGTTAGAAAGACGCCAGGGCCAGAGGTGGCCGCTGGGCGGTCAGCTACCCTTACATGGCTGGAAGGATACCATGTGTTGGCTGGGAGGGCTCCTACAAAGAGAGCGCTCCGGCTCCTTTCTTTTATACATAGAAGATGATGAGCGGTACCCCCCAAGTTCTTGGCGGGCTTTTCAATTAGCTCAGATCAGGTGAGGGCTGGGGGAAGCTGAGCAGATAGTGGGGCTGGTTCCGGATATACAAAGGGTGCCTTTGACCAGGATTTGTGAATCAAGGCCAGCCATGGGTTGGGCAATTAGAAAGGAATCTTAAAGGGACCTCAACCCCCATCAACATTACATTATATTCTTTGACAACAAAATAAATTGAAAATAAAGATTTTTTTCTATTTTTTCTATGCATTAAAATAATATCTATCTATTTATTCAAAGAAAAAAGGATTTCTTTATATATATTAAGAGAATTATAATTTCCAAATATTAAAACATAATATCCCCCCAATTTTTTTTTTACAATGCATTATTTCTTGATGCATTTCAGAGAAGGAAATTCTTTAATTTTACCTATCTTGACTCAAAATAATTTTTACTCTGGACCTGTGACTTCTCAATATAGGAAGCTGCCTCTTACAAAACCTCTTCTATCGATATAGCTCAGTGCTTTCTTTGCAACTTAAATAGTGATGAGTGTTTCCTGGGACACTTGGAAGTTAAGGGCCTGGTCCTGTGTCACTCAGCCAGGATATGAGCAAGGCCAGCCTTGAACCCAGCTCTCTCTCAACAATACCATATTGCCTTTCAATTAAAATAAAAGTACGTGACATTTCAACTTTATAACATCCCTCAAAACAAGTATTTGCTAATGACAAATGAAATTTATGTGGCATTTGACATAAGGTATTCTGTATATATTAATTTATTTTATTTTTACACCTGCTCCAGGAAATAGGTATTCCAGGTAGCTCTTTTCATTTTAGAGGTAACCAAGGTTTAAGAGAAGAGGGATGGATTTGAACTATATTTTCCCATCTTCAAGTTCAGAACATTTTATGCTAATCCTCTAAAAAGTTCCCATTTATAAATCCACAAATGGTTTCCCTCAAGTAACACTGTGAGGAAGGAAATGCAACCCATTGTGTAGACAAGACAATGGGGGGGGGAGAAATAGCAAGTATAAACAAAATTAACAATGTATACATCTTAAGAAAAGATCTCTCATGAAAGAAACTCTATGTCAATTGTTTCATTGAAGTAATACTCATGATTTATATGAGTTTTATTTTTCTTTTGGCCTTTTTCTTTTTGTTGTTATATTAAAGAAATTAAATTAATGGATTGAAATCAGATTGAATGTGATTTTTTGGCTTGTTTGCTACACCTTGCCAATCAGATTCTTCTCCAGTTTTCCCACACATTATCCCTCTTGTCCTTTGGGTCAGATAGTAATTTCTACTGGGAAAATATTCCTACTACTCTAAAAGTAACCAAAGTGGGGCTACAACAACTGCCTGATGATAAATGATTTGAACCCTCCCATTACCAAAACATCTTCAATTGTTCTCTTTCGTTTATGTGCCAATTACTAGGCAAGAGCTGGTCAGATTCCCACTTCCTCTTCTGAGTATTGACAGAAAACTGACATTTCAAATCAAGATTACAGAAAATGGACAAATTTGATGAAGTTCTGCGACTAATCAAATCAAACTAAGCCCCAAATTCATCAGTTCTGGAATGCTAGCAAACAAGGAAAGTGTTCTAAACTCTTTCATCTCCAAATTCCAGACATATTTTTGATAGTTTATATACCTATTCCTCAAACCTGGCAGTGCATAAATTTAAGTAATGCTTGCTTTAAAGAAATACACATTAAAATAACGACTTCATTTCTCTCTGGAACACTAAGCTTGAGGCTCTTGTTTCTATTTACATTTCTCTAAGGTGTGCTTTTTTAAAACCCACATTCAACCCACAAAATACTGCAAAGGAATCTTAGTTTAAAATATGCCCAGCAGTGTTAAAAATCTGAGGATGTTTAGCCTAAGCGCTCCTCGCCAAAATCTGAGGATTTCAGTTCCTACCATTTTATTTTTATCTCTTTCCTAATGTCTCATTTTTTTAATACTCAAGTTTCTTATTAAATTATAAATAAAAGTGTGTTGATAGCACTATTCCAAACATATTACTTTTAATAATACAAGTGTTTATTTCTTTTAAACGCCAAATGATATACTTCGCCTTGCTTAAATGTGCTCTAATAGAGTAACAAAACATAAATCAATTGCTAGTACCTACAGCTCAAAAGTATAACTTCGTCCTGGATCTGTTTGAAATCATGGAAAATTCCGTTCAGCACTGTTTGAGAGAGGAGGCTCTCAATGTTTTACTATTGTTTATTCTTCAAAAACTAATCACCCTTTTTGGTCTTCCAAAAGTTCCTGGCATTTTACTGGTTTACACATTGATTGAACACTGTTCCCAGAACTGTTGGTGGCATCTGGCCAACTGCTGTGATAATCAGCAAGGAGATTTATTCCAGTCGAGAAGTGTTATAAACATGAGGATTCCTAAGGCACAGCATTGAAAGGGAATACTGATGCTTTACTTTAGATGCTGGAAAACTTTTTTGTGCCTTCAAGAAGAGGTAATGCTGACCTTTACTCCTTTAGCTCTAGGTGGGCTTTGATACTTCTTTTCTGGGATGGGGAAGAGAGTGTTTTTTAGAGCTGGTGCTTATATATGCACATTAATAATTCTTAGTGGGAGATTCACAAAATTAAGTTGAATAACTTTCCATAAGCAAATAGAAGGAAAATAATTACCCACTGAATAATGCCCTACCTTTAAGAAAATTCAGGGATTATCTTCAATTCGTATGATCTGATACATTTATGCAATGTTATATGTTATACTTATGGATGGATGGGAAAGGAAGAAAAAAACTCAAAAAGAAACAGCTGGCAGGTAAATGCACTGAGCCAGAAAGGGATAATCAAAAAGAGCGATGCGGTGAGTGGAAAGCGGAAAGGATAATCATTTCTCCAATAAAAGAAGCAAAAATGAAGAAAAATGCAAGTCACAGTGTGACGAGCAATGAGAAGCATAGAATTCATATTGTGTCAGCCCAGGTAGGTGAAAAGGTGAGTAAGCAACTGACAGGTCAGAATGAGGATGGAAACAAAGCACAGTTAGAAAGAAATCACTGTTGGGAAAATCACAGAAATCTAGGGAGAGGTCTGAGGTCATGGTGGAAGATTGTCACAACACTGGGGGAAGCCAATGGTGTCGTCACCAGAGGTGAGCAGGGCTTCCTGAAGTGGAGTAAAAAACTACTGAGAAGTCATTCAAAGTTTACAGGAAACTGACTCCTTGGAGAGTAGGGAGTACCATGGAGAACTGGATTGGAAGAAGTATGAAAAAATGAGTGTTTTATGAAGAGAATAATGAGAGGTTGCAGATTTTGTGGGAGAAAGGCAAGCCAGCCCAGGTCAATCAGGACTTGAAGTTGTCAAAATACAAAGCATGTAGGAGGGGGAATGATGTTAAAATCCTGTCCCTTCAATTTGAGTACTTGAATACATTGATTTTTGAGATCTTTTATTGTTCTTCTCCTTGTTGTTCAGGCATTTCAGTTATTTCTGATCCTTGGTGACCACATTTGGGGTTTTCTTGGCAGAGACACTGGAGTGCTTTGCCATTTCTTTCTCCAGCTCATTTTACAGATGAGGAACATGAGGCAAAAAGAATTAAATGACTTGCCCAAGTTCACACAGCCAGGAAGTGGCTGAGGCCAGATTTGAACTCAGAATATGAGTCTTCCTGACTCTAGACATTGTATCAAGTCTGCCAGCTAGCTGCCTCAATTTCATTCAAATTCCCATTAAAATGTGAAATATTATTATATATTTATATAGATATTGTATATAGCCAATTCAATATTACATATAACATATCATATTGTACATATCATCTCATGTGTAATACATATCAAATTCAATATATGATAAATATTGCATATTTAATATTATATATCATAGGATTAAGGTTTGAGTTGGGTGGTTTGGGGAACAATTGTGTATAATATTAACAACATTTCATGGAAATTAAAATGGAGTAGGTTGACCTTGGCATGGACCTATTTTAGATCATAGAATCATAGGTTTAAAATTGGAGGGGGCCTTAATTATCAATCTCTGCATTTTACTATTAATGAAAATGCAGTCCAAGGAATAAAAGTGCTCTCTATATACCAAGTAAGCAATGAACAGGATTGTCATGCTGCTGCATGGTCACCATTTCCAAACCATGCCACTTGAATCCTGGCCAACATCTTCAGTCTTCCTCATCCTCATGTAATCCTCATTTCTTTCCTCAAGATTCTGGGCTCAGAAAGGTAAGCCTTATTTAATTTTTCCAGAAGCATAATTCCATTTCATTTCCAAAATATTACAAAGGGTCCTGGAGGAGAGGGTACTGATGAGGTATGAATTCTAGGACTGGAGTGATTTTCCAAGATGAAAAGTTCCCTGGGACATGATGGAGTTCTCCAGAAATCTATCAATCTATCTATCATTTATCCATCTGTCTGTCCATTAATCCATCTTTACATTTTTACACCTCTCTCTTCCTTCTTATGTCTGTCCATCTAACAATTTATGCATCTTTCTCTTTTTATTTCTCCCTCCTTCCTTCCTTCCTTCCTTCCTTCCTTCCTTCCTCCCTCCCTCCCTCCCTCCCTCCCTCCCTCCCTCCCTTCCTTCCTTCCTTCCTTCCTTCCTTCCTTCCTTCCTTCCTTCCTTCCTTCCTTCCTTCCTTCCTTCCTTCCTTCCTTCCTTCCTTCCTTTCTTCCTTCCTTCCTTTTGTAACTGTATTCTGAAGGTAGCATTGTGTCAAGAATGAGCTCTTCTGGAACAATGCTAGTTCACCACTGCTTTTCTTTATTGAAGGTTATGTAGATAAATTAATAACTTTTATATGCAAAACAGCAATCTAGGGGATTGCAGATCTCCCTGACTGGGATATGTCCTATGGAACTGTGGGTGAACTCTGGTTATTTTATATAACACATGTGATCTGATTCCATACCAAAAGTTCTAGGTGACATAACTACTGATTAGTTATTGGAGATGGATTTGTATTGAAGATGACTAGCCAGAGTCAGGAAGAGTAGCCTCTTGGTAGGCTGTAGGAAAAGGTCAGGACAACCATATCTATCTCTCTTTAAGACTCCTCCAGATTTTTGTTTCTTGTTTGGATTTTAGCAAAGGTAGAGGGATTTCTCTTTTCTCAATGGCAGTGGGAGGGGTGGTGACCAAACATGCTTGTCTAGATGGACCTGACTGCTGACTTTTTCTCTGTGTGTATTTTTTCCATTGAGTTTAGTTCAGGAATTAGAGAATCGGAAGAATGGACATATACATCACTGGTGGCAAACTTTTAAGTTGATGAAGGGAAGAGTTACTGAGTTCAGGGCCACGTACCAAGCAGGATGTGATTCATAAAATAGCAAAGCTTCTCAGAAAAGAATTCCATCTTCAGGATGATGTAACAAATGAAAGTCCAGAAAGAACCCAAACAATCTTTGTTTGTCCGGTTGTATTGGATTCTGTGAGCTTACACAGTGCAAGCAAATCTGCAATGAAAGTGAAATATCTATTTCCATAATCCCCCAACACTGTATTTATCTTTAAGGAGAGTTTAATGCCTGTGAGATGTTATCATTTTATGTTTATGTATTTGGTAATGTAGACTTAAAAGTCTTGCATGTTTTAAGCATTTTTAGTGTCAGAAGAAATAAATAGTTGACATATATAATAGATATTCATATTTTATAGTGAATGCTCTTTCTAGAAGATACTCTCTACTATTCACTTTAGTCAGGGAGAAACCCAAGATGTAAGTCATACCTACGCCATCTTTTAGGGATTTCCTTAGAGTCCCCCCTCCTCCAGGGTAGAAGCAATGATCAGAGAGACAGAGAAGAATAAACTGTTTTGACTAATGACTAAAATGAACTCAAACTACAAGTCCAGAGCTAGAGCTGCTATGTGGGTTGGGGGATGTGATCATAAGCCCTATCTGTAACATCCTGTATTCACTGATTGGGGGGAGGGTATATGTTGGATTTGGAGTAGAGGCATCTAGCTTTTGGACTTATGATTTGCAAAAGGCTTCCAGTATGATATAGCATCTAAAATGACTTTGAAGGAAACTTGGGATTCAAAGAATAGAGATAGTAATAATAATATTAGTAACAGCTAATGTTTGCATAGTACCTACTATGTGCTGGCACCATGCTAGGTATTTCAGTTATTATCTCATTTAGTTCACACAACTCAGAGAAGTAAGGTGCTATTATTATCCTCATTTTGCAGATGAGGTCACTGAGGCAAAGAGATGTTAAATTGAACTCAGGTCTTCCTACCTCCAGGGCAGATTCTTTAATCTGCTTTAATATCCAGCTGCCTCAAATTAAGAAAGGAAAACACTGGAAGCATGGGAACTAACCTGTACAAAGATGCAAAGATGGGGGGTGGAGGGTGGAATCTTGTGTGTGAGGAATGGGAAAAGACCAGTTTAGCTAGAATAGATGATTGGAAAGCATAATAAATTTTAATTACAGATAATACAATATAATTACAAAACCAGATTGTGAGTGGCTTTATTTATTTACAGTGAGGTAATCTGAGTTAAGTGACTTCCCTAGGGTCACATAGCTAGTAAGTGTCAAGTATTTGAAGCTGGATTTGAACTAATATTGTCACTGGAGGGCTACTGCTCTAAGCACTGTACCTCCTGGCTGCCTCTAGTTTTAAATTCCAAATGGAAGTGTCAAATCAACAAACATTTATTAGGTGCTTACTCTGTGCCAGGCATTGTGCTAAATGCTGGGAATAGAAATACAAACAAAAAGAAAAAATAGTCTCTGTTCTCAAGAAGCTTACATTATAAGGTAAGAAGAAAAGATATAAAGGGAACTGGAAAGCAGAAGTGGAGGGGAACGGATGGAGGTCCCCAGTGTGAGAGTTTTATCTGGGAAAATCAAGTGTGAAGCCTTGAGAGGATTGAAGACTTGACTGGTCTGGTCCTCCAGAAAATGGAAGTTCTATGAGAAACCAGCCACAAAGAGGGAGAGGCAATAGGAGCAGAAAGCTTTTCAATATCTAGGGATGGAGTGAGTTTCCAAGCTAAAGAGTTTTCTTTGACATAGTACAGAAAGTTCAGGAGACTTGGGAATGCAGCCTGAAGAGGAATTTGTATTTTATCCTAGAACAGACTTGGGGAATCTTTTTCCTGTCAAGGGTCATTTGGATATTTATAACATCACTTACAGGCCATACAAAATTGTTGATTTAGAGAGATCAAGCAATGAGAGGTTGTTGTGCCTAATTTTCAGCTCATCAGCATCTGTCATTGCTCTTGAAAAAAACTTAGCCAATCTATTCACTTATGTTTCAATCATCCTCCCTATAGTTCTCCAAACCAAAACATTATCCTTGCATGTCATTCTCTTACATGTGATATCTCTCTCCTTCTTTAGATTGTAAATTCCTTGAGGGCAAAGACTTTCTGTTTTGTATATGCTTAGCACATTGCTTGATATGTACTTAATGAATATTCATTTACTGAGTGACTGCTCTATAACTTTCCAAACCAAAATATTACTCTTCAATAACATCCTCTTACATATATAGTCTCCCACATTAGAATATAAATTCCTTAAATGTTGGGAAATCGAAGAAGCTTAATTACACCTTTTAATTCATTCATTTTTTTTTTCTGTTGGATCCATCACACTGCTTACTCATTTTGGAATTATAATTCACCAAAACTTCTGTATCTTTTGTAGAATAACTATCATCTAACTATGCCTCCTAATCTTATACTTTTGAAGTTGGTTGCTTTATACCTAAATGAAAAATGTTATGGTTATCTTTTTTGAATGAATCCTATTATCTTCAGCCCAAAATTTAAGCTTGTCATGGTCCTTTTGGATTTTGACTCTGCCATCCAACATTTCAGCTATCCTTTCAACATATGTATCATCTGCCAATTTGATTAGTTTGCCATTTATACCTTTACCAAAGTCATCGATAAAAAATGCTAAATAGCACAATGCCAGGAACAAATCTCTGAGACAGAGTGTAAATCATATGAATGGTGAGATGGGTTCAGATAAGAGAAATCTTAAGAATGTATACTTATCAACTCTTTGGATATGGTGAGAAGGAGAGAGAGGATGACTCCTCAATGATGAACCTGAGTGATGGTAGGAAGTGGTTTTGAAAACAGAAATAAGAATCATGTTGAGTTCAACAATTATTATTTGCATGCAATTCCTTTTAAATACTATTCACCAACCCCAACATCTTAAATATATAGCTCTAACCTCCATCTTGCCTTAGAGCTCTAATAGAATTGTCAGAAAGAACCTGACGGCTATTTACCATAAAATTCCCATTAGTACTACTAAATTTTCATATCCCAAGTGGATATGTTCCCCCCAAGCCCCCCAAAATCCCTTCATCTAACAACTCTATGTCTATTAATGATATTTCAATCATCATAGTCATCCAGGCTCGTAACATTGAAGTTATCTTTGATTCCTCTCTTCCTCAGATCCATTAATTGCTAAGTCCTGTCAATTATATCTTATCAATATTTACTATATTAATGTACTCTATGCCTGCCTTTAAAAGAGCCTGTCCAATGGTGTGCTGATAAATGTTTTAACAACTGAGACTCTTAAAAATGTACATAGGACACATTTTAAGTTTTAATTACTTTGCATTATCAACACTTTCTCCATCACTTTCTTAAGTCTAGATAATCTGCAAATCAATATATGAAGCCTGGATTGGTAGTGTTTGCAAATTTCTTTGCATCAGGCCAAAAGTTGTCTCTTCAGTTCCTTTGCTTGTACTCTTGCCATTTTGAGGCCAAGCAGAACAAACTCTTCCAAATGACAGTTCTGTGAGTTTTTGAAAGTGTCCCCTCAGCCATTTCTTTATCAGTGTAAAGGTGGAAAACTTTCTTTCAGATGATCCTCATGTGGCACATTCTCTAGTCTTATCATTTAGTCTAGTGGAGACACTACAACTTATCCATATCTTATCCATATTTAGGATACAACTACTAGAGAGGCATACTGAAGGCCTATAACCTCCTTCATTATGGAAACTGTCTTAAAGAAAAACTGTCTGTCTTTTTTATTATTAATTTTATAATTATAACATTTTTGACAGTGCATATGCATGGGTAATTTTTTACAACATTATCCCTTGTACTTCCTTCTATTCCGAATTTTCCCCTTCTTCCCTCCACCCCTTCCCCTAGACAGCAGGCATTCCCATACACATTAAATATGTTATAGTATATCCTAGATACAATATATATGTGCAGAACCAACTTTTTTGTTGTTGTTGCAAAGGAAAAATTGGATTCAGAAGGTAAAAATAACCTGGGAAGAAAAGCAAAAATGAAAACAGTTTACACTCATTTCCCAATGTTCCTTCTCTGGGTGTAGCTGGTTCTGTCCATCACTGATCAATTGATATTGAATTAAATCTTCTCTATGTTGAAGATTTCCACTTCCATCAGAATACATCCTCATACAGTATCATTGTTGAAGTGTATAATGATCTCCTGGTTCTGCTCATTTCACTCAGCATCAATTCAGGTAAGTCTCCCCAAGCCTCATCCTGCTGGTCATTTCTTACAGAACAATAATATTCCATAACATTCATATACCATAATTTACCCAACCATTCTCCAATTGATGGGCATCCATTCCTTTTCCAAACTGTCTTAAAGAAAAAGAAAACAAATAATAAAATTCATCTGGCATTAGTTTTTTTGGATGCCAGTTGACTCATTAAGAGTTTTTGATGCAAGACTTGATATGTGATCCAATTGCTGACTTAAAATACTTAGATGATGAGAAAATTGCAGTTTTGTAGGATTTTTTAAAAACACATTTTGAGACAAACGATCTGGGTTTAAGTCCCAGCCCCATGACTTCCTAGCTGTGTGACCTTGACAGAATTAGTTTGTTTATCTTCTCTGAACTCCAGATGCTCCATTATTCCAATGACGGTAATGATACTTAAGAATGACCTCATAATATTGTTGTGAAGAACAAATAAGATAACCCAAATAAAATGTAATATCTTGTAATCTGGAGGGTTAGTTTTGGAATGAATGGTGGAGTAATTGTATAATAAGTTACTACACTCTGAATTAAGATTCAACTTCTTTATATGGCAATCAATCAACAAGCTTTTTGTTAAGTACCAATTTTGTGAAAACTGGATCCCAGAAATGCACAAACAAAAATGAAACTGTCCCTTCTCAAGGAGCTTACTTTCTATTAGGTGAAGCAATTTCACACACAGACACACACACTCACAATACAATGATTTTGCTAGAGTGGTTATGGTGTTGGCAACTGGTAAAAACAGGAAAGATTTCATGTTTCTTGAGAAGAAATCAAGGATTTTAAAAGATAAAGGTGTAATGGGGACATTGAGTGCAAAGACATCAAGATGGAAAATAGGATGTGTATAGCATTACAAGACCAGATTGCAGATCTTATCAGCCTCAGCCAAGTCATGTCTTCCTAAGTACCAGGTGTCTCATCAATAAAAGGAGGGGATTAGACTGGAGAAGCTCTCGGGTACTTTCTAGCTTTAGTATCCCACAGTTCTATGTTATTTGAAAGCCCCTGCTAACTATAAGAAAATTTATTGAGGGAAAATAAAGGATCGATGCAAATGTCCCTAGAGAGCTTTTTAAAAAGCTATGATCCACTGGAATTCTGCCCTGATAACTCTTGTAAAGTCAAAGAAGACAAACACATTTACTGCTGTGTATGTTGATGTTTATTACAGTTAATACACTAATTTGAAAAAGGTCAATCTTCAGATACAGTAGTCATATTTTTTTCTGTGTTCTACATACACTGGGGCTATGTGTATCACCAGTATGAACCTTTCTATTAATTTTATTTAATTGTTTTCAGAGAAAATTGTGTGGGGAAAAGAACAGGGAACTGAGAGACCTAAGGAGGGACTATAGGAGAAAGTAGGCAGACATGGGTGCCATTGTTAGCTTTTACACAAAAAAACAAATGATCTTGGGTCACTTTTCCATTCTAGACCCCAGTTTACTCACCCACAAAAATAGACTAGATGGTCACTAATATTCTGTCCATTGTTACAATTTATAGCTTTTTAAATTAACCAAGCAATCAACCAAACAAGTGTTTATGTTTTTACTGTCTGTTAGAAATACATACATAGAAGAAAGGGAATAAACTCTGTCCTCAAGAAGCACACATTCTATCAGGGGAGATAAAAGAAATACAAACATACATACATATAGATGTATACACACACACAACACATACATATAAAATGAACATACTTTGGAAAAGTAGAATACTACTAGTAATTGGGGAGATCAGAAAAGGCTTCATGTAGAGCCAAGTCATTATTGTATTATTGTAAATGATTAGAGAAGTTAAGAATTCTTGTATCTATTTCATGGTATACAGTTTGTTATATCTGTGCTTTTATTTGAGACTGGTTCATTGATGAAAAATCCAACAAGAAAATTTTAAGTGTCTATTATTAGCAAGGCACTGAGCTACATGGTGGAAAAACAAAAATGAGACACAATGGAGCCCCTAATTTGAGGGAACTTCTAATCTAATTATAGAATTTCCTTGTTACATAATCATGATATAAGATAGAATGTGACTAGGGTAAAAAACAGGGAAAAAAAGGCTGGAAGGGAAGAATTACTTTCAGCTAGGAAGTTCAGGAATAGCCTTATAGATATTACACTTAAGGGGAATTAAAAAATATATAAGGATTTCAAAAGATGGAACTGAAGTGAGTTTATTCTCTGCATGAGGAACATACAGAGAAAGTGTATAAACACATGATGACAAGGGTGTAAGAGAAAATCAGGAAATCACTAGTGATATATTTGCTATTGTTGTTCATCCTTCATTTTTTGAAGCGGACCAATTACATCATGAGAATGATGTCTTGACAAGGGAGTAAATTGGATTTAAGTGAGACATAATTATTCAAATTCAACAGCCTCCTATCCTCCAAGTCCAGTGGCAAGCAAAAGTCAAGATAATTAGTGATAATTGGGATGCAGTGTATGGCTTTGATCTTTCTAAATTAAAGGTATTTCTTAGGACTCAGTTTGTCTGCAATGATGCTCATTCAATGACTAAAAGCTAGGTAAGAATTGAGACAAAAGATGGTCTAATTTTATCATCACAAAAATGTCAGTCTTGTAGGATATGATGTAAGAGAAGATATTCAAAGTTTCTGAAATCCATTACTAATAAGATTATAGTATTCAAAAATGAGCCTAGTGAAATCATCTGGAAAAGTCAGATTATAGAGGGCCTGAACTGCCTTTCCAACATCTGTCCATCCCATCTCCTCCTCCATCTTCCTGTTCCTCTTCCTCCTTATCATCATCATCATCATCATCATCATCATCAATCTTATTACTGCCATGATAGTTGGCATCTTCATTATCACTTTAATTGTTCAAATTATCTTCCTGTTTCTGATTTTTCTCTATTCTCTGATAATAGCTGTGCCATACTATTTTTCCTATCTTCCTAACAGAATAATCCCAGTCTTTTACCAAAAGACCTTCAAGAAATCCTCATTGCCAAAGGAATAAGCATAAACTCATTACCTTTGTATTCAAAGGTCTCTACAAGAGGACACTAACTTCTCTTTCTACTCTTATTTCACACTAATCCACTCATGAATACCATGTTTCTTTTAACTAGCATCTTTCTCACCATCCTTACATCTACCTATGTTTTTATGGTGCAATTTTAATTAATTAAGAATCCCTTCCTGCCTCCCATCTTCTTATTTATCTCCGTACTCCTTTCCTTGTACAAGCCTTAATATCGCTCCTTATTGTAACCTTTTTGAATCTTCCACCTCCAAATGGTCCAATGTTTCATTGAATCACAATAACATTACATTTTTAAATATCAATTTTTTGTATAATTACATTTCATTTTATATGTTATTTTTGCAACATTATTCATATTGTACTTTAACTTTTATTTGATACATTGAGCAAGGCCTTGGGCCAGCATTCTCTATTATCAGATCACGTCTGTCAGGTCACTAAACTGACTTGGTAGTCTTGAGCAATCAAACTAACTCTGAACTTAATTTTCCTAGACTATTAGATGAAGTATTAGCTTAGTCAGTTCTTTTGTGTTACAGAGCCTTTGGGTAGTGTCTAATGAAACCCATTGATGATTTCTTAGAATAATATTCTTATAAGTATAAAATAAAATACATAGTAATACAAAAATCTAAAATTATATTTATCTTATAAAGTTATTAAATAAGTATAAAAACAAATTGGTGATATTCTAATATAGTTATCTATTAATTTTTTAAAGTCACAACACAGTGCTTTTTAATTAAGGATATTAGTAGTGCAGTACATAGAACAATAGGCCTGGCATCAGGAAGGCCAGACATTTATTATTTTTGTGACCCTGGGTAAGTCAGTTAACTTATTTTCATTTACCTCATAAATCAAAATCACCTCATAAGTCAAAATTCAATTATATTTTAAAGATAGTACTAAGATGTTGCTTATCTTGAATAAGTATATCAATATTCATGCCATATTGGACAATACAATTGTTTTTCAAGTATAATGTGATATGGAAATCTCTGATTTCTGTGGTTTACACTGTCGCATATATTGTTAATATCACTGTGACTTGTTAACTGTATTTTTAATCAAAGGGAATGCTAAATTTCAACTAGAAATTAGTAGGGAAAATGTATTTTTTCTATACAAAATACTCCCCTGAAGTTTATTATCCATGGGCCTCAAGTTAAGAACCACTATGCTAGATTATTTTTATGGTTTACCCAAGCTTCAATGGCCATTAATACTATGGTTTTATATCTTGTTCCCTGACCTAATAAACTGTTACAACCTTAAACACAAGAACTTCATCCTTTTAACCTCTGTATCTATTTTAGCATCCAGTTCACTTCTTTTTCATTCAATAAATGTTTGTTGAACTGAAATAAAAGCTCTTATATACATCATAAATATAAAATTATTTAAATGTCTTTAATTAATTTTTATCTCAAGTTCCTTTATTTCATTTTTAAGGGAAAAAATGTCTCTCTTTGACATCAGTTGTAAAAATGCTACTTTTAAGATGGGTGTTTTTTTTTTTCTGGGAAGCATTTTACATGGAGTAATAAGTCATAGTTTACAGTGTGTTATCCTATGTGAAACCTCAAAGGGATCAAACATGGTTTCAAATTTCATATCCATGAGGTTCATTTTAGATTCTGAACTTGGAAAATACATTCTATTTTGAAATTCTCTCTTCTAAAAGGACTCTACAAGCACAAACAGATGGATTAATTACACAAAAACTGACATGTTAAGCATAAAGTTAAAAAGCTCAAAGTATAGAAATAGAAAATTTATTATTAAATCCTCGATTTAATCTAAACGAATTCCTCTTCAATGTCATTGGGTTTCAAAACATTTCAGACTTGGGATGAAAGAAATTTTATCTGGCAATCATAAAAATCTTGGAAAATAAAATTTTAGCTCTTTCCAGATATCTAGAAGCTTGGAAAAAATACTACAAAACCAAGTCCCATTTCTAGGAAATCAGACTACAAGAGAGTCCTCCCCCCCTTTTTTTTTAACTGATGGACGAGTGATGCATAAGCAACATATGGAAAATATAGATTCTTCATTTTCAGACATGAGCACTTTCTATTTCCAAACCACACTGAGCACACAGTCCTTATTTCATTCTGTTGGAAAAATAACAATTATAGAGTGACAGGAGGTTTGCTTTTTCCATAGAGCCTCTTCAGAGACAGATTCAGCAATTAAAAATATTGCGGGAATTCAAGCGATCACTGATCATAAGAGGAAAATTGTTAATTTTTCCTTCTTCTAGAATTCAACAAATCAAACAAGAGGAAGATTTGCAACACTGATCATCACCATTTACTGTAAATTGCACATTTGGTAAAAAATTGATTTTCTCCCAGAATTTTACTTTAAAAAGACTAGGACTATAGTCGTCTGAGGATTGGCTATCTAACCACTACAACAAGGAATCAGGTAATAAAAAAAAAAAAAACCAGTGTAGACAATTGGATCTTAATCTTGAAATGGTTTTCAATATAGAAATATTTTAATATCTTAATGGCTCTGTTATTTCTTTGGTATAGGCACTGAGGGTACATTCCAACTTATCATGCCTTCTTATCTTATTTTTTTTCTCCATGTCTTTCTGTAAGACCCTCAGAAAAATAAACTCCAAATACACTGAAGTTCTTTCTTCAATTTCCTTTAACAATTATGGACATCAGTGTAATTCCAGATTTTTCAGATCTTATCTCTTCCAATTGCTTCACTTATTATATGTCACCACTCTGTCTACTGTTGAACATATAAATACTTGAAAATACTTTTTATCTCATATTCTGGGTGCACATCATTGTTGGTGATATGCTGTATTGTGCTTTCACCCACTACACATTTTCATTGAACACTGGACCCTCTTCAGTTTTGATGCTTGTATAATCCTGGTTTCCATGAACTATGAAGTTGTAGCACCAGTAGGCAAATACTGGTAATTATGATTATCAAGGAATCTTATGTTATACCAACATGGATACTAGTTATTCCATAGCCCTTAAGCTTGATATTTTGTTCTCTTGAATCAAATCTTTTTTTGAAACTTTTTTTTGAACTCAGTAACAATAGCTACAGAAGAATCTTGAAATTTTCTATACTCTTCAATAAATGTGTATCCAAAAAATGTGGCATTTTGTGAATGCACTCCCTTCATAGTGTTTTATTAAAGATCCTTAATACATGCAATGGTCATTCTCACAAGTAATTTATAAAGATGAAAAAAATTCATAGCCAGAGAATTTTTTATATTTTAGTCACTATAAGAGTGAGGTGATACTATTATCCATGATCTTTTCCATTCTATTGAAATTTTCCCACTTAAGGTATTTTTGAAAATTGATCCCTAAGGACCTTTAAAATAATGATGACTTCTGTGTAGTTTTCTTTTGCATTCATTTAGTCCAATTAATCGGTACCTATATAATTAATATTAAGAACAATAACATATAGGAATTTGGTTTGTAAAATGCTTTAGGTATATTTTCCTGAAGAAAATCTCTTATTGTTGCTCTTGTTGGTTGCTGCTGCTGTTGTTGTTCTTTTTCTCCCCCTCTTTTCCCCCCCTTCCCCTTCTCTTCCACCTCTTCCTCATTCTTTCTATTTTTCCTCTTCTTATTGTTCTTGGAGGACATTCCAGGGGGACAGAATAGTCATATGCAAAGGAATGGTATTTAGAGATGGCTTGTCTGTAAGTTGTTAAAATAAAAGTACATAGATTATATAAAAGGAAATATATGTAAGGAGAACAGAGGGAAGAAAAGGGGAAACAATAAGTAGAGAGAGAGAGGAAAGAAAGAGAAGGAGAGGGGGAGCAGTGAGATGCCTGGAGAAAAAAAAAATCAAGATTTCCTTTTGCTTTAACTGTTCAGTAAATATGGAATGTGGAATAGCTAATTACTAGCCTTCCAATAAATAAAGTTGCATATAATTGAGGCTTAGATTTTAGCCTCTGAGTTAACTGTTAGTATTTGATTTCTGTTCTGATCAATCTATATAATATGCCCTGTGATTCTCTTGTGCTTATTATGCCATATTTGTATAATAAGAACCTCTTTTACTTTCTCTTTTTGGGGAAATTACAAACTGGATCCAGGGAAAGCTTGGTGGCAAAATGGATAGAATGCCAATCTGAAGTCAGAAAAATTCATCTTTCTTGAGTTCAAATCTGGCCTCAGACACTAGTTGTGAGATCCTGTTGTTTGCTTCAGTTTATTCATCTGTAAAATTAGTTAGAAAAAGAAATGGTGAATTACTCCAGGATCTTTGTGACAAAAACAAACATATAAAACAAAATGGGATTATGAAGAGTCAGAACAAATCAATGAAAAGGAACAAATTAAAAATCCCCAAACACGAAACTTGAAATTCTAAAAATAAAAGGTGAGATTAATAAAATTGAAAGTAAAAAAAAAAACTATTGAATTAATTAATAAAACTAAGAGTTGGTTCTATGAAAAAACAACAACAACAACAACAAAATAGACAAACCCTTAGTAAATCTGATTATAAAAAGGAAAGAGAAAAAAGCAAATTGTTAGTCTTGAAAATGAAAAGGGAGAACTCACCACTAATGAAGAGGAAATTAGAACAATCATTAGGAGCTACTTTGCTCAACTTTATGCCAATGAATTCGATAATTTAAATGAAATGGAAGAATATCTTCAAAAATATAGCTTGCCCAGATTAACAGAAGAAGAAGTAAGTAGTCTAAACAGTCCCATTTCAGAAAAAGAAATAGAACAAACTATTAACCAACTCCCTAAGAAAAAATTCCCAGGACCAGATAGATTTACATGTGAATTCTACCAAACATTTAAAGAACAACTAACTCCAATGCTATATAAACCTTTTGAAAAAATAGGGATTGAAGGAGTCCTACCAAATTCCTTTTATGACACAGATATGGTACTGATACCTAAACCAGGTAGATTGAAAAATGAGAAAGAAAACTATAGACCAATCTCCTTAATGAATATTGATGCTAAAATCTTAAATAAGATATTAGCAAAAAGACTTCAAAAAATCATCCCCAGGATAATACACTATGATCAAGTAGGATTTATACAAGGAATGCAGGGCTGGTTTAATATTAGGAAAATTATTAGTATAATTGACCATATTAATAATCAAATTAATAAAAACCATATGATCATCTCAATAGATGCAGAAAAAGCATTTGATAAAAGCCAACATCCATTCCTACTAAAAACACTTGAGAGTATAGGAATAAATGGACTATTCCTTAAAATAATAAAGAGCATATATTTAAAACCATCAGTAAACATCATATGTAATGGCTATAAACTGGAACCTTTCCCTGTAAGATCAGGAGTGAAACAAGGTTGCCCACTATCACCATTACTATTCAATATAGTACTGGAAACACTATCCTTGGCAATAAGAGCCGAGAAAGAGATTCAAGGAATTAGAGTAGGAAATGAGGAAATCAAACTATCACTCTTTGCAGATGACATGATGGTATACTTAGAGAACCCCAAAGACTCTGCTAAAAAGCTATTAAAAATAATTCAGAACTTTAGCAAAGTTGCAGGATACAAAATAAATCCACATAAATCCTCAGCATTTTTATACATTACCAACACAATCCAACAGCAAGAGATACAAAGAGAAGTTCTATTCAAAATAACTGTCAATAGTATAAAATATTTGGGAATATATCTACCAAAGGAAAGTCAGGAATTATATGAGCAAAATCATGAAATACTTGCCACAAAAATAAAGTCAGATTTAAATAATTGGAAAGACATTGAGTGCTCTAGGATAGGCCGAGCGAATATAATAAAGATGACAATACTCCCCAAACTAATCTATTTATTTAGTGCTATACCAATCAGACTCCCAAGAAACTATTTTAATGACCTAGATAAAATAACGACAGAATTCATATGGAAGAATAAAAGGTCGAGAATTTCAAGGGAAGTAATGAAAAAAAATTAAATGAAAGTGGTCTAGCTGTACCTGATCTAGAACTATATTATAAAGCAACAATCACCAAAACAATTTGGTATTGGCTAAGAAATAGACCAGTTGATCAGTGGAATAGGTTAGGTTCACAGGGCAAGATAGTGAATAAAAATAGCAATCTAATCTTTGACAAACCCAAAGATCCCAAATTTTGGGATAAGAATTCATTATTTGACAAAAACTGCTGGGAAAACTGGAAATTAGTATGGCAGAAACTAGGCATGGACCCACATTTAACTCCACATAGTAAGATAAGATCAAAATGGGTCCAAGATTTAGGCATAAAGAATGAGATCATAAATAAATTAGATGAACATAGGATAGTTTACCTCTCAGACTTGTGGAGGAGGAAGGAATTGGTGTCCAAAGGAGAACTAGAGATAATTATTGATCACAAAATAGAAAATTTTGATTACATCAAATTAAAAAGTTTTTCCACAAACAAAACTAATGCAAACAAGATTAGAAGGGAAGTAACAAATTGGGAAAACATTTTTACAGTTAAAAGTTCTGATAAAAGCCTCATCTCCAAAATATACAGAGAATTGACTTTAAATTATAAGAAATTAAGCCATTCTCCAATTGAAAAATGGCCAAAGGATTTGAACAGGCAATTTTCAGATGATGAAATTAAAACTATTTCTACTCATATGAAAGAGTGTTCCAAATCACTATTGATCAGAGAAATGCAAATTAAGACAACTCTGAGATACCACTACATACCTGTCAGATTGGCTAAGATGACAGGAACAAACAACGATGAATGTTGGAGGGGCTGTGGGAAAACTGGGACACTGATACATTGTTGCTAGAGTTGTGAAAGAATCCAACCATTCTGGAGAACAATCTGGAATTATGGCCCAAAAAGTTATCAAAATGTGCATACCCTTTGACCCAGCCATACTACTACTGGGCTTATATCCCACGGAATTACTAAAGGGAAAGGGACCTGTATGTGCCAAAATGTTTGTGGCAGCCCTTTTTGTAGTGGCTAGAAACTGGAAAATGAATGGATGTCCATCAATTGGAGAATGGTTGGGCAAATTATGGTATATGAATGTTATGGAATATTATTGTTCTGTAAGAAATGACCAACAGGAGAAATACAGAGAGGCTTGGAGAGACTTACATCAACTGATGCTGAGTGAAACGAGCAGAACAATGAGATCATTATACACTTCAACAATGATACTGTATGAGGATGTATTCTGATGGAAGTGGATATCTTCAGCATAGAGAAGAGCTAATCCAATTCCATTTGATCAATGATGGACAGAATCAGCTATACCCAGAAAAGGAACACTGGGAAATGAGTATAAATTGTGAGCATTTTTTTGTTTTGTTTTTTGTTTTTCTTCCCAGATTATTTTACCTTCCGAATACAATTCTTCCTTTGCAACAACAACAACAAAATTCGGTTCTGCACATATGTATTGTACCAAGAATATAGTATAAGATATTTAATATGTATGGGAATGCCTGTCATCTAGGGGAGGGGGTGGAGGGAAGGAGGAGAAAAATTTGGAACAGAAGGGAGTACAAGGGATAATGTTGTAAAAAAAATTACCTATGCATATGTACTATCAAAAAAAAAATGTTACAATTATAAAATTAATTAAAAAAAAAAAGAAATGGTGAATTACTCCAGGATCTTTGTGACAAAAACAAACATAAAACAAAATGGGATTATGAAGAGTCAGATAAGACTTAAAAATAGACTGAAAGAAAAAAAAACTAGAATTTACCCTTGAATACCTAGAGTTGATTAATAAAGTCTTGATTATGAATGTGGGAAAAGTAATCCCCTGAGGAAGGCTTGGGCTCCCATATCAATGAATCCAATATACAACTACATTGTCAGGTACCTAAGCATGGAGGGACAAAGGACCTAAAGTCCTGAGATTACTCTACTATGGTTACCTCACATTTTTGTATTGCAATAATATGAAATAACAATAAAAACAAACCTTGTCCATAAGGAACTTACATTCTGGAGTCGTGAGATATAGACAAGTAAGCACTGCAAAAAAATTCTGTCAGGAGAAAGAACTTGACTAGAGAATCAAGAAAAGTTTCATGCAGGAAATGGCACCTCACTTGAGTCTTAAAGAAACCTATTAATTCTAAGAAAAAAAAAAAAAAAAAAAAAAGCAAAGATGGAGTGCTTTCCAGGTGGACAGAATAGTCATGTAGAAAGGAATGGTAGTTAGAGATGGCTTGTCTATAAGTTAAAATAATAAGTCAGTTTGATTAATACATAGAACATATAAAAGGAAATATTGCCAGATTGATTAAATAGGTAGATTGAAACAAATCCCCTAACTGGCATGCTGTGCAATTTATATTTTATTCTATAAGCAATAGGGTACCCCAAATATGCTTGAGCATCAGAACAAATTATATATAAGATCATTTTCTTTCAAGATTTGTCTTTTTCCAATATTTATTTTCTTCTATTTTCTTTTCTTTTGGGGGGGCTTTATTTGACTGATTCTTGATATTTCATTGACACATTCACTTCCATTTGTTCAATTCTATTTTTAGTGAATTATTTTCTTCAGTTAGCTTTTTTACCTCTTTTTAAATTTGGTCAATTGAACTTTTAAATAAGTTGTTTTGTTGATTGGATTTTTCCCATTTCACCAATTCTATTTTTAGGAAGTTCCATCTCACCAATTTCTTCAAGCAATTTCTGTGTTTCCTTTTCCAAAGGTCTCATTTTTTATCCTCATTTTTCCTCCTAACTTTCTTTTGAATTCTTCCCAGATAGTCTTTTGAGATGGAAAACAACTCATATTACTCTTTGAAGGCTTCTTCTAGAGACATTTTATCTTTAGTGTCCTCAGGGTTCAAGGTCTGTTCTTCCCTATCTTTATAATAGCTATCAATGGTGAGAGCTCTTTTTGACTTTTTGCTCATTTCCAAAGGTCGAGGTCCGCTCTTAGGGCAAAGGGGGAAAATTGTCCTGAGCTTCTTCTAGAAGTGATAGTGATTTCATGCTGCTCTGGGGCTGGTACTGCTGGCTTCCTTCACAGTGTGAGTGGACATGCCCAATTCCCACTTGTTATGCTGGGGTTTAGGGGCTCATTATTTGCCTTCTATACTTGCATTGGAGGTCTCACAGCTAATCTGCTGATCCATTGGCTTCTGAACTAGGACAGAGAAGACAATGCTGGTATATTTTGGCTAACAGCCTCCCATTAGAATCCCATGTAGCTGGAGGCCCCACTGCCCTTGGTTTACCCATGGTGCACCCGTTTTGGACTACTTCCTCCTCTGCTCGATTAGACAGATCTTTCTTTAAGTTCTTCTAAAATATATTCTGCTGGAAATGTTACATTCCAAATAGTTGTAGGTTCTGTTATTCCAAAACCCATTCAAAGGCCTGACCTGGTGTTGATTTGGAGGAAAGCCAGAAAGAGTTCAAAGACATTACTTTCTGTCATCTTGTTCTGCCCCCTTTTGCCCAATATTTAAAATAAATCATGAATAAATGAAAAAGGCCAAAACAAGGCTTAGTGAATGTGCATGGGAGAAGATATTTATTCTAAAGCAGTTGCTTATTAATCACATCATTTTTTATATTTTGTTTTTTATTCACATAATTAGGAAATCATGACTCTTGTCACCACCCGTCCCTCCTTATAAAAAAGGTAATAACCCATGACTGAGAGGAAGACCATGTATTTTCAGGTACACTGAGTTTCTGCAACATTTTAGAAAAATTTAATTTAATTATAGCCAAGATGTAGTGACTGTAAGTAGATGAAGTATCTATTATGTAGCAGGAATGGATGATAGACAGCTTCAGGACCATTTTGTTAAGAAATCATTACTTAGTGTTGGTAAGACTTCCACCCAAACCCAAACAGAACTCATAAATGTCTGTCTTAAAAGAACAAAGCCATCTATTATAAAATAATCCTTGGTTAAAAAGTAACTGGGGTAATCAGGGGGAGGGGAAGTAATTTATTCAAATTGTATACCCAGAATAACAAGAAATTTTTAAAAGTATAAATGATTGAGTTCCTTGTTAAAGAGGATTATATATTTGCTAATTCTATTCAGTTCAAAAAGCATGTCTAACATACCTACAATATGCTGGGCAATGTGCTAGGTACTGGGGAATGTAAAGACAAAACAAAATGAATATGATCTCTGCCCAGAAAGAAACTTGTATTTTCCTACAATCCAGATGATGTCATCTGTGAAATGGGAGCCACAATAATACCTTCCTCAAAGGGTATTGTGAAGCTCAAATAAGATTACCCTTGGCAAGTTCTTTGTAAATCTTAAAAGTTATCTATAAATATATGCATATATTATCAATTATTAGTAATATGTTATTAGGAGATGGGGGAAAACTCAAGTAGGAATGAAAGTAAATACATTTTAATTGCATGTTTTCAAAAAGAATTTGTATATATAATGTTTCCATTTTGGTTTAAAGCATAACTCTCAAATTTTAATATGCTGTCTTTAAAACAAAAGATAGTTTTAATGTAATTCAGCTTGTGCGAGTTAGCTTTTAAAGTTTTTTTTTTTTTTGGCAGTATTCAGAGTTCATACTTTTCCTCCTAATTTCCAAGGCTATAAACATGGGAGAACAGCCTTGCAGAGCAACCATATAGAGAACAGAACTAAAGGTCAAAGCAGCACGGTCAATGATTATTTGTCAAAGACCATGCAAAGCATTGAAATTCTGATACCTCATCCTAGTGGCAAAAATTGTAATGAGAACAGGAAATGGCACAACATGACTCCATTGTCCTGACAATGATTTAATGAGAATGGGAAATGGTAAGAGCATAACTAATTCGCCTTACGATCCTCAAGTTGTCATCTTGTGGTTCGACTCAGAAGCTACGGGATGAAGGATGTCGGACATCAGCTGGGAGCGCACCAGGGAAAACATGAACAGAATGACATTGTGTGGCCTGCAAGTAATAGCAGAAGTTGTCGGATAAGGTGGGGGAAGGGGAAGGCATAGAATAGGGTTCATCTACTGAATGACAAAAGATGAATATATTAAAGAGGCATGGAATAGGTCCCACCCAATTAGGAAAATATGACAAAAGTTGTGAAGGAAGCTTAGGGACAGGGAAAAACTTTGAAAGTAGCTCAAAAGTCAAATATGACTACCAAAACAAGTGACATCTTAAAACAGATTTTTTTTAAACCTATAATCCATGAATTCTTTTTAAAAATTGATATTTTGATCACTATATTTTAACATTTTTGTTTTCCTCTGCAATCTTATGTATTTTGTTTTCTGCATTTAAAAACATTATTCTGAGAGGAGTTCACTAAGTGACACTAGTCTAGAAAAGCAACTCCAAATTAAAAAAAAAGCCTAAGGATACTTTTCTTTCAGGTTTATCTCCTCTAGGAAATGTGAAGTTTTATATATATATATATATATATATACATATATATGTATATATATACATATATGTATATATATACATATATATGTATAAATCCACATGTGTATATACACACATATATATGTATACATTTTGTAATTTGATTTAATATTTTCTTTTCTTTTAATAATATGTAAAACAATTTTAACAAAAAAATTTAGTTCCAAATTCTCTTTCCTTCTCTCTCTTGCAACCCTCCTTGAAAAGGCAAACAATTTGACAGAGACATGTGCAATTATATAAAACATATTTCTATATTAGCCATGTTATGAAAGAAATCATAAACACCACTCTCTTCCAAAGGAAGGAAAATAAAGAAAATGTTTTAAAAGTAAGTTGCAGATGCCATCAGTTCTTTCTCTGGGGAAGGATAGCATTTTTCATAAAGCCTTTGAAATTGTATTTATTTATTTGTTTATTTTGCAGAGAATAGATGTCATTCACAATTGTTCATCACACAATATTGCTGTTATATGCATACTCTTCTGGTTCTGCTCACTTCACTTTGCACTAGTTTTCAGTTGTTTTTTCTGAAATTATATAATTGTCATTTCTTATAGTATGTTAGTATTTGATAGCAATCATATTCCACAATTGGTTCAGTCATTTTTTCAATAGATGGATATCCCTTCAATTTCTCATTCTCAGCCATTAGAAAAGAGCTGCACTGCTTTAAATATTTTTTGGACAAATAGGTCTTATTTCTTTTTTGTATTTTATCTCTTTTTTATACAGACTGGATCAAAGTATATGCATTGTTTTATAACCCTTTGGTCATAGTTCCATCTTGCTCTTGAGAATTATTGGATCATTCACAACTCTACCAACAAAGTATTATTATGTCAGTTTACCCACATTTTCTCCAACATTTGTCTTTTTTCCTTTTCAGTCATAGTAGCTCATTTGATAGGTGTAAGATAGTACTTGAGAGTTTTTTTTTATTTGTATTTTTCTAATGAATAGTTATTTAAAGCATTTTTATATGACAATACATAGCAACAGATAGCTTTTATCTATCTGCCTTTTATCTAAACTGCCTTTTCATAGCCTTTGATTATAAATTGGGGAATGATTTATATTATCATAAATATTACTTAGTTCTCTATATGTGTGAAAAATGAGGATTTTATCAGAGAAATTTCCTCTAAATTTTTTTGAGATTATTACTATGTCTTTTCTTCTATCTGACCTTCTCCCTATTTTCTTTACTCTTTCTTTTTCTCTCATTTTATCCTGTCCATCCTCAAAAATGATTACTTTTTTCTAATCATATGAAAAAACACTCTAAATAACTTTTGATTAAAGAAATTAAGGCAACTCTTAGATATTACCTCATACCTCTCAGATTGACTAAGATGACAGGAAGAGGTAATGATAAATGTTGAAGGAGATATGGGAAAACTGGAACATTAATACATTGTTGATGGAATTGTGATATAGAGCAATTTGGAACTATATCAACTATATCAACTTTGATCCAACAAGCTCACTATAGAATTGACCAAATCATTCCTTCTAAGAAAGTCTTCTCTTCATTGAATATTTTTTGCCTCTTTTGCCATTTGGGTTTTCCTGGATTTTTAAGTTTTCATTTCCCTTCAATTTTTTTGTGCTACCTTTACCAAGCTGTTGATTCCATTTCCCCCTATGATTTTATTGCATCATTCTTGTCTCTTTACCATTTTTTGTCTATCCCTCTTGATTTTTTGCATTAACATTTTTATTTAAAATTTTGAATTTCAAATTCTGTCCCTTTTCTTTCCCTTCTCTTTCACATCCCTAATTATTAGCAATCAGATATAGATTATAGCTTACACTTATGTAAAATAATTCAATATTAGTCATTTTGCATGAGAAGATTCAATTAAAAGAAAAAGTGAAAAGTATTAAAACAATATCAGTTCTTTCTCTGGAGCAGATACTATGATTCACTACTACTCATTTGAGATTGGCTTGGGTCATTATATTGCTGAGAATAGTTGTCATTCACACTTCTTCACTGACCAATATTGCTGTTGATATGTTCAACATTTTCCTGGTTCTATTCACTTTATTATCCATCAGTTCATGTAAATCTTTCCAAGTTTTTTTTTAAATATTCCTGCTTCTCATTTATTATAGCATATAATATTTTACTTTTTACTTACATAAACCGGGTAATTTTTCCAACATTGATCCTTGCAGAACCTTTTATTCCAAATTTTCCCCTCCTTCCCCCCACCTCCTCTCCTAGCTTGCAGGTAGTCCAATACATATTAAATATGTTGAAATACATGTTAGATCCAATATTTGCATACAATATTTCTTTACAATCATATGCCACAGCTTGTTTGGCCATTCCCCAACTGATGGGCATCACTTTGATTTCTAATTATTAGCCACCACGAAAAGAACTGCTATAATTTTTTTATACAAATAGATTCTTTCCCTTTTTCTTAGATGTCTTTAAGATATAGAATTAGTAGTGGTATTTCTGGATCAAAGGGCATATACTGTTTTATAACTCTTTGAACATAGTTCTAAATTACTCTCTAGAATAGTTGGATCAGTTCAGTTTCACCAACAGTACACTTCCTTACTTCATCCCTGATTGTATTTTGAAGGTTCCTTGCTCATATCCATTACAGATAATGCTTGCTGATGGCTTTAGATAAATATTATTTTATTATTTTAAGGTAAGCTCTATTTAAATCTATGTTCTCTAATGTTTTAGTAGGAGTGAATGCTGTATTTTGTCAAAGGTTTTCCCTGCATCTATTGAGATAATCATATCATTTCTGTTAGTTTTGCTATTGATAATTTTGCTAATAGTTTTCCTAATATTAAACTGCATTTCTGATATAAATTTCAAATGCTCATATTATATGATCCTTGTAATATGTTACTGTGATCTCTTTGCTAGCATTTTACTTAAAATCTTTGCATCAATATTCATTAGAGAAATTGGTCTATACTTTTTTCCCCTCTCTGTTTTGACTCTTCCTAATATAGGTATTAACATTGTATATATATCATTAAAGGAATTTGGTAGGAATTCTTCTTTAGTACTTTTCCCAAATAATTTCTATAGTATTGAGACAAATTGTTCTTTATATATTTGGTAGAATTTGCTTATGAGCCCATCTGGTCCTGCATATTTTCCTTAAGGAAGTTCATTGAAGGCTTGTTAAAAAAATTTCCCTAATATTTGGTTATTTAAAGAAATTTCTTTTCTTGTAAGTCTAGGTAATTTATATTTTTGCAGATATTTACTAATTTCATTTAGATTGTCAAATTCATTGGCAAATAATGAGGCAAAAAGGCACCTAGCAATTATTTTGATTTCCTTTTCATTGATGGTTAATTTATAACTTTCATCTTTTATTTTCTGATACTAGTAATTTGGCTTTTTTTCTTTCTTTTTTATATCAAACCAATCAAAGGTTCATCTACTTTATTGTCTTTTTATAAAACCCATTTTTAGTTTTATGTATTAGATCAATGGTTTTCTTACTTTCAATTTTATTAATCTCTCCTTTGATTTTCAATATTTCAAATATCCTGTTTAACTGGAGATTTTAAATTAGTCCTTTTCCTAGGGTTTTTTTTTTAGTTGCAGGCAAAATTCATTGATCTGCTTTTTTCTCTATGTTATTGATGTAAGCAATTAGAGTAGTAAATTTTCCCCTAAGTACCACTTTGACTGCATCCCATAAATTTTGGTAGGTTGTCTCACTGTTGTCATTTTCTTTAATGAAATTATCAATTGTTTCTATGATTTGATCTTTGACCCACTTATTTTTAGAATTAGATTACTTAATTTCCAATTAATTTTAAATCTTTTTCCATTTTTTTATTATTGAACACAATTTTTCTTGTGTTACTAGCTAAAAAGGATTCATTTACTATTTCAGAATGAATGAAATAAACAGGTGTTAAGCACTTATTATGTGCAAAACATTGTACAAGCAGAAAAGTCACACAGTTCCTGATCTTGTGGCACTCACATTCAAATGGGGGAAAGAAATATAAGGTTTCAGCTGCAAGTCAGAAGAAGCACCATGGTTTCTGCTTTGAAATATTTGACAGTGCCAAAGACTTGCAAGAACTTCTTTTGGAGGTCTTGAGTAATTGTTGTTATAGCATCTGTAGGAGTTGTTGTCATGTTTGGAGATTACTTCATAGTGATGGTCGTGGACACTGGTATTGAAGAATTTTTATTCCCAAATGCTATTGAGGCCAGGGTCCTAGGATCTGTTCATTAACATCTAAGAAGCAATAAGGACTAAAGTGATAATGGGTGATGGTAGTGGTTTGACTTGTCTGATATATGTTTATCCAAATTTGTTTCAATAGTGATGATTCTCAGATTTGAGACAATTTGAAGCATCTGAACACTAGCTGAAACTCTGAGTGTTAAGGATCTGTGATCACAGTCACATATTAGAATAATTCACTCCAGAAGGGAATGAACATAAGAAGTGAGATGAATAAATTTAGGTTCAGAAATCTGCCCAGTCTTTCCCTCAAAGACCAGGATGATCTTTTAAACATTTTCCTGAATCCTTTAGTCAGATGGCTGGGCATAGCTTTTCCAGCCTATATCACCAATCAATTGATGAATCAATCCTTCCTTGGCTATTGTGTATAGAGATTCATGGAAAATAGGACTAGATACAACATTTTTTGAAGCCAAATTATATTTGCTCATTTGCCACCAACTTCTTGGTTTCAACAATACCACCACCACAACTAGCAGCTTTCCTGCCTCTCATGAACTCATGACAAGAAAACTCATCATCATAGAGATTGTTTCAGCTTTGTTATTTATTATTCATCAATTCCCTAGGTCTTTTATGTCCCTCTGAGTGGAGGGCAGGAGGATAAAGCAAAAAAGTCCTGTCACAAACTCCCTTTATAGAAGACTGAAAATTTTAACTATCATATTTGCCACCAACTGTTCTTCTTGGTTCAAATCCTACCATCATCATCATGACTGAGCATTTGATGTCATTTCCCTCCCCCCTCTTTAATTCCCAGAAAAGTCTCCAAGATTAAATTAGGAGCAAATGCCCTTCTGCATTTGTAGATAAATTTTCTTAATCAGGAGGTCCAACAAATACCAATACACAGTTCAGAAACAATGACAGCAACTACAATAACAGTTTTCTGTTGTAAAATAAAGACAGAATAACACAAATGATAGAAAACTGGGATCTGAAAGATCTAGATTCAAATCCCATCTCTGACTCTTAATAGTCATGTATCAACAGCAAGTATATCTCAGGAAACTTCCTAGTATTTATCCATAGAGCGCCAACCAACTGGACTCTGAGGTTATGAATTTTATTCCTGGATGAAATTCCCACTAGGTGACTGTCGATGCTGAACAAATAAATTGAGGTGCACATGACTAGTGATGAGCAAAATGTTCTCTAGTATCTGTGTTCTATAATGTGACTAATTTCAGAACTTCACCTTCCTCACTTGCATATTTTCACTTTTATAAATAAGTTGAATAAGCTGACCCCTCCCCTTTTTAGCTTCTCTTTTTGCATTGTATTTCCTCATTAGATTATAACCTCCTTGAGGATCGTTTTCTCTTTTTTGACTTCCCATTGCTTAGTATGATGCTTGTTATGGGATAGGTGCTTCAATATTTATCATGTTATATGACATATTTTAAGAATTATAATACTTCAAAAGCATAGATCACAGATTCATGGTTCTAGAGTTATATGGAACCTAGGAATTCATTGACTCATACTCCATTACTTTACAGATGAAGAAATTGAGACTGAAGTATTTGCTCATATAGCTATGCCTGAATCAGGATTAGAAATTTAAGTCCTTCTGGTCAACTTAACTCTAACAGAATTTTCAGATATCTTTGTAGTAATAATAAGCAATACTGACTTTTCATTCTCTTTGTTTTTCTTTTCCTTTGAGTTTACATTAATTTTTGTTTTGTTTAAGGTAAATAAAAAAGAAACTGGAGTGGGAGTGCAGCCAATTAGTCAGTAAACAATCGTTTATTAAGCTCTTACTATGTTGCAGGCACTGTTCTAAGCAGCTAGAGATACAAAGACAAAAAGAAAGAGACAGTTGTTAGTCTCAGGAAAATAAAATTCTAAAGGGGAAGACACAAAAAGGGAACCTGAAAATGGGAAGAAAGGGCAAATGTAAAAGCAGGGGTCAGGAGAGAAAATCTATAAGTCTGTAGTTTAGTCTGGAGAAGGATGAGACATGGTTAGCACAGGAGCTCCTTTATATGAAATTAATAGAACTAGCCATCTACTCAGAGAGAGAAGTCTCAGGGATAGAGGGTAATTCTAATGAATGGATTCTGAGAGTGGACTAAAGCTTCAATATGAAGAGCTGAAGCTTGGTAGAAGAAGTTTGTATAAAGTGTAGCAGAATGTCAGTTTTTGCACCCTGTATGCAAAATTTTTGCCTGTGTGACTGTGAGAAAATTGATTCATCTGTCTTTAAGACCAAAAAAGATTTAGAGAATATTATGAAAGGCAAAATGGACACCTTTGATTACATTAAATTTAAAAATAGCTATTTGCCTAAACAAAATCAACAGAAACAAAAGTAAAAGAGAAGTACAAAGCTAGGGGAAAATCTTCACAGTATTTCAGACAAAGGTCTCATTTCTAAAATATATATAAAGAAATGTGTCAAATTTATAAGAATACAAGCCATTCCCCAATTGATAAATGGTTAAAGGATATGAATAGACAATTTTCAGATGACAAAATTAAAGCCATTTCTAGTCATATGAAAAAATGCTTTAATAGAGCAATGCAAATTAAAACAACTCCGAGTTACCACCTCACACCTTTCAGATTGGATAATTGCTGGAGGAGATGTGGGAAAACTGTGACACTAATGCATTGTTGGTGGAGTTGTTACATGATCCAATTATTTGGGAGCGCAATCTGGAACTATGCCCAAAGGTCCATCAAACTGTGCATACCCTTTGACCCAAGAGTACTATTATTGGTTCTGTATCCCAAAGAAATCAAAAAGGAGGGAAAAGGACCCATATGGGCAAACATATTTGTAGCGGCTCTTTTTGAGGTAGCAAATAACCAGAAAAGGAGGGGATGCCCATCAATTGGGGAATGGCCAAACAAGTTGTGGTACATGAAGGCAATGGAATATTATTGTTGCATAAAAAATGATGAACAAGCTGATTATAGAAAGGCATGGGAAGACTTATGTGAACTGATGCTGAGTGAAACTAACAGAACCAGGAACACATTGAACAAGAATTTGCAATTATCAAATATTAGAGACTTGGTCCTTCCCAGTGGTTCAGTGATCCAAAGCAATCCAAAAAGACTTTGGACAGAAAATGCCATCTGCATTCAGAAAAAGAACTAAGAAGGCTGAATGTAAATCAACACATATTATGTCTATTCTTTTTCCTGTTTTTTTTAAAATTTCTTCCATGGTTTTTCCTTTTTGCTCTGATTTCTCTCTTCCAACATGATTCATAAAGTAATATGTATTAAAAATAAATAAACTTATTATAATAAAAAAAACTACAAGTAGTTTATAATTCACTAATCTTCATTAGAAAAGGAATTTTCCACATCTAGAGTTCCCTATGTAAATGATATCAAAGATCTATAAGAAAAAATCCCTAGACAAAAAAAAAAGTCATTTATAAATGTAAAAAAGCAACATCCGTGAAAATGGAAAAAGGCAATTGATTCTCTTACTACCACTGAAGGACCTTGTCAGGGTAAGATATGGGAGGTTAAATCATTAGAAAAAAATTATAGCAAACTTACAAATGTCTAAGGCTCCTAGTTTGCATTTTGATTCATACTTAATATATTGATTTAACAAATGGAGGAACTGTTAGTGTCAGCAGGAAGATAATGGAGTAAATTAAGGTAAAAGGGGAAGAAAACAAACAATACATTCATTTGTCTGAAAGTGAGGGGGTCATAGCTAATGCATATGGGCATATACAAAAGTCACTTTATTAATTTAATCATGCTCCAGCATTTGAATATATGCTTGTAGAGTTTCAGTGAAAAACAGAAACAAAACAAAGAAAATCAATTTTTAGAGTGAAGGGATCCTAGTGGTCTTTCAAATCTCTCATTTTTCAAGGAAGACCTCGAGACCTAGGATACTTTTGACTTGCCCATTGTCACTCAATTTCCAAGTGACAAAGAAAGGAATTGGACCTACCTACTACATCACCAAACCTAACATTTTTACCCTCCCTAGGCCACTAAGTACTTACTGAAATTAATTCAATTCAATCCCATATGTATTTGTACCCATTTACATACCCATTACCTTACTAAACAGTGGGACACACACAACAACAACAACAAGAACAACAAGAACAATAACAAAGAATTCCTACCTGGTTGCATTCAACTTTGGGAACAGCAGAGAACAATGTAAAATACATGCAGAATAAACACTAATCCATTTATTGAGAGAGAGAATGGTAAGGTGGAGATTTGGGGCAGAAGAGGAAATCAAAAACAGATATGTATAGGAGGTCAATCTTAAACTGAATCTTGGAGGGAGCTAAGTGCTTCTGACGGTTCTCAAGTGGAACCTAGGGGCATATGGAATGATTACTAATTAATTTCAACAATTTATTTTACCTCAACAATTTTGGGGAGGGGTGCAATAAAAGGTTAAAACATTCAGAGAAAAGATAGTAAAAAGATACCTTTAAACTCAACTATGCAATATTGGCAATAATGTGTAGTACTAATGTAATATTTAATGTCCATATTTAAGCTGCTAACTAATACATGCTACTATGAGCAGAATGTCAGGGGCTGATAGGAATTTCCATTTGACCTGATGAGAGTAAAATGGAATGCCATATTTCATTGATTATGTCCATTTTTATAATGAAAGGTTATATGCTACTCCTTATTCAATCAATCGGCTATTCACTGGACTAGTTCTCAATAACTTGAATTTCAAAGGCATGTAACAATTACTGCTAAGTTACATTTAGTAACAAATGACAGGTATTAATAAATGCAAACACATCAAATATTTGAATATGGATTTTGGATGATATATTCTTATAAATGGAGGGCACAAATAGATACATCATAGCAATTCTTTTGGATAAAAAGATCCATTTAGCCAAGTCTTCAAATTATGGATTGATATAATGTACACTGGGTGCCATAATAGTTCCAGAAGCATTGTTAGTGTTATGTATTATTCATGTCTTTCAGTTGCCTTTGTTTCAGTTCATAATAGAGTGATCTGAGTCTGTGATGGAAGTTCATTATTAGCTGAAGAAAACTACCTACCTATTTTTGTATGGCATGCAATAGATAGTCCATTCAATGGATACCAAGGTATCTAAGCTCTCTTCAATATCATTTTTAAATTTGAGGTTTGAATTTGTAGTTTGAAATTGCAGTCTCAGTTTTCTTACCTGAGAAATGGATATAATCATGTACCAAAGGATCACTCATAACCTTGCAGTGCTTTATTTTTTTAATTGTTTAATAGTTTATTATTTTAGTTGAATAATAGTATCTCACTTTTATTTAATCAAACTGTGAATTTTAAAATAATGAACTTTCTTAATTTTTGTCCCTATTGCTGCCAGCTATGGAGAAAATACTTAGAAATACACCTGAAAATAAATCCTTCAATTCATAGCCACCTCCTAAAAGCTCAGTGCTCCATGCTGAAAGATAATTTGTAATCATAAGATACTGTTATTATATATACAATACATATATAGAATCTATGATATACTTATAGATTGATTAACTTGAAAATAAATAAATTCTACTAAATCACTTGTCATAGAGTTTGAAAGTGAAATATGTTTTGGTTAAATCAGGGGTTCATTGTGTGTGTGTGTGTGTGTGTGTGTGTGTGTGTGTGTGTGTGTTTCTCTCTTTCTGCATTTTAGTAGTATTTCATTTTTTCCAATTACATTTAAAGGTAGCATTCAACATTTATTTTTGTAAGATTTTGAGTTCCATTTTTTGTTCTTTTTCCCTCTCTTACCTCCCTCCTTCACAAGACAGCAAACAATCTGATATAGTATTTATATATATATATATATACATATATATATATATATACATATGTATATATATATGTGTATGTATATACATATATATAATCATTTTTAACATATTTTCATGAGAGTCATGTTGGGAAAGAAAAATCAGAACAAAAGGGGAATGTCATGAGAAAGAAAAAAAAAAACAACTCCCCCCCACCTAAAAAATGAAAAGAGTATGTTCTGATCTGCATTTAGTCTCCATAGTTCTTTCTTTGGAGGATGGAATTTTCCAACCAAATTACATTGGAATTGTCTTGGATCAATGTATTGCTCATAGTTGATCATTACATAGTCTTGGTGTTACATTTTTCTGGTTCTGCTCACTCCCTTCAGTCTCAGTTCATGGAACTGTTTTCAGTCTTTTCTGAAATAAGCCTGTTCATCATTTCTTATGGACCAATAGTATTCCATTCCACTCATATCCATACCTTATTCAGCCATTCCCCAATTGCAGGGCAGCCACTAAATTTCCCATTCCTTGCCACCACAAAAAAGAGTTGCTACAAACATTTTTGTGCATGTGGGTGTTTTTCCCTCTGTTTATGAACTCTTTTAGGATATAGATCCACTCAATGGTTTATTTTACTTTATTTTATTTTGCTGAGGCAGTTGGGGTTAAGTGACTTGCCCAGAGTTACAAAGCTAGGAAGTATTAAGTATTTGAGATCAAATTTGAACTCAGGTCCTCCTGATTTCAGGGCTGGTGCTATAACCACTGCGCAACTTAACTGCCCCAATGGTTTATTCTTAACCTGAAATCGGGAGAAAGATTTCATAGGATCTATTGACTTGGAGGGAAGAAAAATGATCACTATCTTTTTACTAACCTGTGGCTTCCTTTCTAATCATTTGTATTTTATGTTTTTAAAAACATGTACCCTACAAGATAAATTTAGGCTTCTACAGATAATACCCAAATAGTCCACAACATAAAAAGTGATAACTCTTCTGTTAAAGAGAATATTAGCGATAATTCAAAGTTCTGTGATGTTACTGATGGGGGAAGATGGGGTTTCAGTGATAAATATCACAAGTCCTTCATTCCTTAATAAAATTAGGTAGGCTTGGTTGTCAATCAATAAATTTTTAAGACACTATTTTGTGCCAAGGGGCACACAACACTTGTGTTAAAAGGAGAATGTATAGGGATAAAAAGAAAGATAAAAAGAATAGAAGGAACTTACAACATAAGAAGAGTACACAAAAGAAAAGGAAGCTTGAAATATGAGAAAGAGAGGAAAGAAAAGTTATTTAGTGAAGTGGCCTAATCTAGAATTACAAAAGTAAAGTACCTCAGGAGAGATGGGGAGAAAAACTTTTCTGAGCCCCATCTAAGTAGAGGCCCTAGAGTCCATGGCCCTGTCTTCTAATCAGAGTCCAATCAGAGGAGTAGAAGGTACTGACAAGATGTGAATTCCAGGGAGATTCAATCTTGTAACATAATGAGATTTCCCAGTAATGACTTTCCTGGGGAAGGAATGCATGATGAGTAATTCTGAAGACTTGTTTCGTTACCCTCATTTTATCCTTGGCACCCAGTGTAGTGCTTTACACATAGTAAGTAGTTGATAAAAATGTGTGGAATTGAAGGATTGTTGTGCAAGAAGGATTGACTTTTTCTGTGTAGTTTTCAAACCAATAAAGTGAATAGGAAGGGGTAGCACAGATTTTCAAGCCAAAAATGTAATGGGTTGTCCTATGGGGTCATAGAATTATAAATTTAGAGTTTAAAGGAATCTCCAAGGTTATCTAGTCAAATCTTCTAGTTTTACAGATGATCACCAATAGTAGGGTGAGCTGGTTCAATCATTCTGAAAAGCACCTTTGGACTATGCTCCAAAAACTATTGAATTGTCCATATTCTTTTTTACAGTGATACCATTTGCTAAGTTTATAACCTCTATAGAACACACAAAAAAAGAATAAAAATGCCTATGCACAAAATTATTTATACTAACACTTTTGTAGTAGAAAAGAACTGACATCTAAGAATATGTCTATCAATCAAGGCATGACTGACCAAGTTGTGGTATATGAATGTGCTGGAATATTATTATGCTGTAAAAAAAATGACAAAGGAGATGGTTTTAGAAAAACTAGGAAGACTTGTATTAACTGACAGAATAATTGAAACAATTTCTACAATAATAATGACAATGTAAAGATACTCTACTTCCAATGATTAATTCAATAACCAACCATAGTTTCAAAGGACTCATGATGTAACATATTATCCACCTCCAGATAGAAAGCTGATGGATTGGCCAAGATGACAGGAAAAGATAAATGATAAATGTTGGAGAAGATGTAGGAAAACTGGGACACTAATAATAAAACCGGGAGTTGTGAACTGATTCCACCATTCTGGAAAGTAATTTGGAACTACGACCAAAGATCAAATTGTACATTCCTTTTGATCCATCATTGTCCCTATTAGGTCTGTATCCCAAAGAGATGATAGAAAGAGAAATGTCCCAATTGTGCAAAAATGTTTGTAGCAACCCTTTTTGTAATGGAAAACAACTGGAAACTGAATAGATGATCATCAGTTGAGGAATGGCTGAATAAGTTATAGTATATGAATATAATGGTTAATTATTGTTCTATAAGAAATGATTAACAGGATGATTTCAGGAAGGCCTAGAGAGACCTACATGAACTGATGCTGAGTGAAGTGAATAGAACCAAGAGAACATTGTACATAGCAACAAGAAGATAATATGATGATCAACTGTGTTGGACTTGGCTCTTCTCAACAAGGTGATTCGGGTCAATTCCAATAGATTTGCAATAAAAAGAGACATTTGCATCAAGAGAATGAATTATGGGAACTGAATGTGGATCAAAATATATTTTCACCTTTGTTGTTGCTTGCTTGCTTGTGTTTTTCTTTTTCCCTTTTTGATGTGATTTTTTTTCTTGTGCATCACGATAAGTGTGGGAAAATGTTTACAAGAATTGCACATGTTTAACCTATATTGGATTACTTGCTAATTATGGGAGAAAAAGTGGCGAGGGATGGAAAAATTTTGAATCACAAAGTTTTACAAGGGTGAATGTTGAAAACAATTTTAAAATATATTTTGAAAAAAAAACTATTATTATTTTTTAAAAAGGGGGTAAAGAAAGCTGATTGTACCATCATAAAGTAGTTTATTATTTTCCCCTTTTTTTGGCAGGGAGAGACTTAAGGAATTTGTTTTGCATGCCTATACTTATTTGTAATAAATTTTGTTTTTTATACCCTCTCAAAGGCTAAGTTGTGGGGAAATGAAAAAATAATTTGATTTGAAAAAAATATATAAAATTAAATTTTAAATTGGTAAAAATAATGATTTTTTAGAAAAGAAAGTAGCTTACATATTGAACATTTAGAATGGTAACATTTGTTTAAAAGGGTCTAACATTTGTTATGATTATTAGTAATAAAATATTATATATATATGTATGTATGTAAAGTAAGCACCAGAATTAAAGTTTGAACCTATAATTTCTAATTCCAAAGCCATTCTTCCTTTCATTATACCATGTGGTATATGAAAATAAGTATATTTCATCAATTTGGTACTGAATGATATGCTGGCAGAGATATTGAAGAGAAAGGTCTGCATAAAGTGAATTGTTGAACTAATGAACCCAAAGAACCCTATTGAATCTAATTCTAGGATTCATTCAAACTCTGGGAGCTTTATGTCCTCCTTAGAAACAACAAATGGTTTATAATACTTTTTACTCTTACTCTTATTTTATCATTTTGTATTGCCTCACAGTTTATTGTAGAAGAGCAAGGGATTATTCAAATAGTCATCATATTCCTAGCGTCTAGCTAAGTGCTTTGCACATAATAGATTATCAATAATGTTTGTTGGTTTAGAGAAGCTCATCAACTTGATTCCTTGAAATTAGAGAAAAATCTTATTCTCCTTTGTATGTCATCACATACGCCCTGATTGTTCAATAAGTTTTGTTAGAGCTTGTAAAATAAATATTATCCATGAATAGTTTGATGGATGTATGGATGGAGTGGTGGATGGATGGATGGAGTGGTGGATGGATGGATGGATGGATAAATGGATGGGTGGATGGAGAGATGACCTGCTATTGAATTGCTTTGGGAATATTTCTACCAATGATCATAGTTACCTTCTCTATAATTTAAATATATAAGAGTTGCTTAGAGTTCTGAGAAATTGTGACTCAGAGATTATGTGTGAGAAGCAGGATTTTTACATCTCAATCAATAAGCATTTATCTATTAAAAGACTATAATATGTCTAACACAGTGCTATGTTTTAAGGATAAAAATACAAAATTTAGAGTCTCTGTCCTCTAGGATCTATATCTATGTAACTATCTATCTATCCATCTATCATTGCCTATACTGTTTTAAAATTCAATTTCTGAATGGATGTTTTAAAAAGAGAAATAGAGTATGGTTGTTATTCACATTATATTGTGATTCACATTCTATCTGCAAGTAATGTAGTTCTTAAACTAGCAGCAAGAAAGCCTCCTCTCCTTCCCCTTTCCTTCATAATTCAATTTTAAGTACTTCCAGGAACCTTCTAATAATGGGTTATCAGGTCAGGAATAAAATAGCAATGTCACCCTTTAGTCTGATAACAAACTTGAAAAGCTGGGCAGAAGAGTTCAGCCAGTTATTCAAAGCAAAATAGAATGCAATTAGAGCTTCAGTTGAAAGCACTACATTTGAAAAGCAACCACTCTCTACTAGTTTACCAGATCCAGCATTAAGGAGGAGGAGGAAGAGGAGGAAGAAAAAGGAGAAGGAGGAGACTGAGCTAATGGCATTTATGAAACTACCCTGGGCTTTCAAAGATCCAAAGTGAGTCAGGATTGCATAAGCCAATCCCTTCCACGCCAGTATGCTCACAGTGGTACCAGATGTCTGAGAATCAATCAATCAATATGTATAAAGTACTTATTATGTGCCAGGCTTTGTGTTATTTGCTAGGGATATACAAAGAAACAAAAGAAAGACCTTATTCTAAAGAATTTCCAATCTAATGGGGGAGGGACAAAATATAAACAAATATATACAAATTAATCTATATACAGCATAAATAGCACAGGAGGTAGGCACTGGAATTAAGAGGATTGGGGAAGGTTTCCTGGAGAAGCTCAAAAGAATAAAAACTTTGTGTGACCTAAAAGGAAATGTATGTGGGGATGGGCAAATGATTGTCAGTGATTTTTGTAGGAGTATGAACAGGGCATAGGATAATGTAGTTTGAAAAGCTTCAGAAGCCATATCTGTGACTATGATTTAAACTCTATGAGTCTGGGTTTCTTTATCTATAAAATGGGGTTGTGTGGACTTAATGGCTTCTAAAGTCCTTTGTAACACTAAAGCTATTTTGTTTGGATTCTATGAAATACCGAGAAAGACTCTACTGAGGATATGTATAACTTGAAAAGAAATTGGGCTGGTTATATCTGAAGAATGGGAAACAGATGGACAATCAGAGTGTTAAAGAGATGATGAAAAGACCTATAGGAAGTCCTTCTGTGCCTTGGGTGGAATGGTTACAAAAGGATGCTAATGAGAATGATACAAAAATTGCCTGGATGATAATCTATCTTGATCAGGGGATGGAGTGTTTATTCAGTCATCATTTGATTAGTGTTTATTGATTATTAAAAACAGAAAAAATATTTAATTTAATAAATCACAGACCCAGTGAGTGCTAGATTTTTCTAAAATGGAGTGACTTGCCCAGAACCATGCAGATAATAGCAGAGGTAGGATCTGAACCATACCCTTTAGTGGAAAATTATTGCTTCATATGAATCTATAAAAAAGTTGAAGATGGAGCACTTCACCCATATACTCAAAAAATCAGTGATCCCATTGATTGGGATATTTTGTGAAGATAAAGATCTTACCCCATCCATTGTGCACATTCTTTGATCATGTGCACTTAACCTGCTAGAACCTCCTCATTTTTTTCTTGATATAAAGAGGATATCATTGAAGCATTCTAAGTATCCACAAGTTTTTCTTTACCTTCTCCACATGACCCAACCATATTCTTTTACTATCATCCATTTCTCTAATTATGTCTTTTGGTCCTGTTCTTCAATGTTCCTCATTGGTTCTACAGTTTAGCCTGCTCATATCCACTTTACATTTCTCTATTTTCAAGCTCTAAAACACAACAAAGCCGCATGGAAGAATGGAGAAAATGGATATTCATTATGAGCTTACTGTATTCCAGGCACTGTATTAGGGATTTTTAAAAAGTAGTAAAAAAAAAAAAAATAGACAATATCTGTCCTCATGCAGCTTACATTCTAATGGTGGAAATAAGGGAGAAAGAGGGATAGACTTTTGTTTTTGTTGCCTGAAGTTCAGGAGATGGCCAGAAAACTATCTGTACTGATTCAAAATCGTTTTACCTGAATATCTACATAAGAATGACCATGTGGTCTTATTCCCCATATTATGACATGAGTTTAGTTAGACCACCTATATAATTTCTCCACCAAACACAGTATAAGCACCCTAAGACTTAGATTTATGAGTAAAAAAGATGAGGAATGGCTGGATTGCTTTGAGGAAATTATACCTCTTTTAAAGAGTTAGGATCCAATATTTAAGATGTATGTATAATTAACACAGACATATATCACAAAAAAACATTTCCCAATGGACGTGTTCAAAGGCTGTGAACAAACAATTCACAGAAGAATTTTAATGTATTAACAAGCATATGAAGGATTGCTCTGAATCACTCATAAAAGAAGTGCAAATCAAAACAACTCTGAGATTTACATTTTTCCCCAGCACATTGGCAAAGGTGATAGATAAAAGAATCAATGTTGGAGAGTTTGTGGAAAGAGAGGCACACTAAGGTAATCATAATAATAATTAACATTGATATGGCATTGTGTTCCTGGTATTATGCTAATCACTTCACAAGTATTATCTTATTTAATCTTCCCAATAACCCTGGGACTTAGGTGCTATTATTATCCCCATTTTACAAATGAAGAAACTGAGGCAAACAACAGTTAGATAACTTAGCCAGTTGGTACGTTCCTGAGCTCATATATACATCCAGGTTTTCCTGACTCCAGAAACTCTGCTTTATCTGCTTGAGAATTGGTTCAATCATTATGGAAATTTAGAAAAGCAAGAAAATGAATAAAATGTCTATACCTTTTGTCTCAGAAATCCCACTGCTAGGCAAATACTCCAATGAAGTCAAAGAAAAAATGAAACCATATATACCAATATATTTATAGCAGTGCTTGTTATAATAATAAAAAAAAAAATTGGAAACCCAGGAGCTGCCCTTCAATTGTGAAATGACTAAACAGATTGTGATATATATGTAATGGGCGTCTGGCACTTGCATAGAGTATCTCTAATGTTATCTCTGTATGTAGAGACACCAGGGAGCCTGCTTCTTGCTTCTGGGAGAGTCATGTTCACATTGAATGGATATATGTTAGGGACACTATGGAGCATGTGTGAATACTTGGTAATTGGTTTAGGTCAGCTCTCCATATGGTGAATAGGAGGCTAATGTGTGGTGACTGTGGAGACATTTGAAAAGACCTGTTCTTTTTATCCATTTCCTTAGTAACACTTTCACTCATGGCAATCAGTAAATGATGATGTCGTAAAGGGAGAGGTCTGAGAATATTGTCCATTCTGAGATCATGTGACTGAGAAACAGACCTTTGGTCACCCCACATGTTTTTCCCTTTTGAAATGAAGGAGATTGGAAACTTTTATGCTGTGTATCTAAGAGACCTGGAAGGTTCTCCAGAGTCCCAGAATTCCAGAGTCTGGCTTCTAGAGACAGTGATATTAATCCCCCAAATTCCTACTGGACCTAGACCAACTGAAGCTGAGACAAGGCAACTGCGTTCCATCTGAATATGAGCTTGCTGGGACCAATGCTGTGTAGGAACTGAATTAAGTTTTGAGTCTATTCCCCCAAGAGTGAGATCATATAGAAGAGAATATGCTCTAAAATATTGGGGAGTAGTTGCTTTTATGTTGATTCTTACCATAACTTTGAGGCAAATATCTCCTTTGTCAAAGCTCATTAATGTCAAATGGTTTAATAGAATTGAGGTTCCATCCATGTGTACCTAGCATTACTCTGAAGGGTTCACACTATTACAACAGAGAAACAGGAACCTTTCAACCTCTCATTGTACCAAAACCCCTTCCAGAGGAGTGTATGGAGTATCTTAGACCTGGCAAAAAGGGCCAGAGAATCCACAGACTAATATTCCACCATATGAAACAATGAGCATGAAAATCACAGCAAGCAATGGAAAGATTTATATGAAATGATGCAGAATGAAGTAATCCAAACCAGAAATTTTATATGCACTATGATCATAACACATAAATGAAAAGAATATGCTTTTAAAGAATCATAACTTACTACTGTTATTTTGGTGACCAAGCTTGGCCCTAAAGAAGAAATATTAGAATGAAACTCCCTGCTTTCTCTGTAGAAGTGAGGGACTAGGGATATGGAATATTACATATAACATCAAATTTGATTGATGTGTTAATTAGGTTTACTGAGTTTTTTTCCCCTTTGTTTTGTAAATTCTTTGTTATAAGTAATGGCTTTCTGTGATCAGTGGGCAGAGGATATTTTAAGCTCCCTAGTTTCTTCCTAAAACAAAGGGTCATCTGTTTAAAGTTTATTAATATTTAATTAATAGTTTGATTCATTAATTCAATATATTTAATTAATACTGCAATGTTTAATAAATACATTTTTATTTTTATATGCCAGCACTGCATAAAACACAATCATGTCTGGGAAAATTTTTTAAAATATTGGGACATTATTCCACGAAAATCTATGCCTGTATATCAATGTACACATGATTGTCAGCTCTTCAGATAGCAACTATGTTACTTCTTATTGTTATAATTATTAATAACTAAGTTCATAATAATGATGTTTAATAATCTGTGCTTACAATGCCTGGGCAAATAGTAGGTGCTTAATAAATGTTTAATGACTAAACTAAACAAGACTTTGCCCAAAGGGAGTTTTAAGCAAACATTTGTTGGATTCAGTCATTTTTTTTTTTGTGTGTTCACTTACTTTTTGTGCTAATTTTTGTTTCTTCCTATATTTCCTTTTGTTGTTTACCTTTTTCTATTGTTTTACTTTATTTTTTTTTGCCTCTGCATCTTTCTCTTTCTTTTTCCGATCCCTAGCTCTTAATCAACCTTTTCACTTAACCATATTATGAAAGATATTTAAAATTATTGACAATATGTGTTGAATTAGACCCTTTTGTAGTATGCTATTAATTTTTAAAAGCAGATAAAAAGGATCTTTTGGTTTTTTTCTGAAAAGAAAAAAAAAAGGAAAATGAATTTAACTTGATTTTTACTTATTTGACCTTTGATTGACTTTTTAAGAAAAAAATCTTCATTGTAACTAAGAAGCCATTCATAAGAAAATTTAAGTAAAACCTTCCTCCATCAGAAGTCTTTTTAGTCTTTCACTGACTTGCCAATTTTGCCTTTCCTTCAAAATCCTAGAATCATAACTCCATTATATATAATAGAGGTCCTTCCAATCACTAACTTTCTAAGGATTTCATTAATGTTTTCAAGCCTCTTCTATGCTCAAAGATTTTTAATTAAAATAAATATGAAGGTGACCTAGACATTGACAAGTCCTTCATTTAGCATCAGAAGTAAATGTGAAGATTATCAAATCCAACCACTTCTTGGAGAAAGATAAAGAAAAGGAGAAGAAAGATGACTGGCCCCAGTTCACACTGCTAGTCATGTAAAAGCTGTAAGCCTTGGGAAGTACTCTATCTCCTTTCTCATTTCTTGGGCTATGTCTACAGGATGTGAAGACAATCAAGTATCTCAATCAACTGTAAATGAAATCAATTAAACTAGACTTTGGTTTTTAAGCATTTTAAGACAGATTTAATTACATTTTCCTTCTTTTAGCTGAACGTGATGTAGCTTTTGCTATAAAGCAGCTGGTATTTAGGGGTCAATTCTTTGATCTTTTATATATCCAGAAAACTCCATCCCTAAAACATTAGGTGAGTTTCATACTTTTTTTTTTTTACAATATTTTCACCTCTCATTTCTGGCTTCTCTGACTTCTTACAAGACTCAGCTTTAAGCCCAACTTCTGCAAGATGTCTTTCCTTGATTCCTGTAGCCCCTAATCCTCCTTCTCCTATTGCTTTCCTCTGCTGAGATCACCTTCCACTTAGGTGGTATCTGCATCTTGCCATTGGACCCAGATGGCTCTGGATGGGAAAGTGAGGTAGGTGACCTCCTTCCCTCAATCCAATTCACTTGCACATCACAGCATCCTTTCCTGATGGTCCACTTTGAGACAGAAGGGCAATCGACAATATTAATACCATTCTCTCTGATATATGTGTGTATGTGCGTGTTCTCTCCCTAACTAGAATATGAAGGACAGAATCCATGTTATTGCCTTTCTTTATAAGCTCAGTACTTAGCAGCGCTTAACATATAATAAGCATTTAAAAAATGCTTCTTGCCTCTATTTGTCAGTTCTGTAACTCCATATAACAGGAAGGCAGTATGATAAAGAGGAATCTTTGGTATCGAAGAACACATGTGCAGTCACTGCCTTTGACAATGAATATACATGTAAATTTGGGAAAACCACAATCTCCTGGCCTCAATATCCTCATCTGATCAAATGGGCTAATGCATTAGACTAGATAGCCCCTGAGGATCCTTCTAATTCTAGGTCTGTCTTGACATGAACTGAATAGATTGAAAAATCCCATCCAACAACTTGGAGAGGAATAAAAATGTACTTTCAAAAATTACTTTTGAGTTTTAAAATAATGGGATTTTTAAAGATAAATCATAGGAAGGAATGGGGTTCTGGGATTTGAGAATGGGGGAGAAGTATATTCTGGACGATACGGTTTAACTCTTAAAGGAGCTGAAACTCAAAGACGAAGGGGTCCGTGGAATTAATCAGAACAGTTTACAAGAAAAGGCCTCTCTCCTCATTCTCTGCTATAATTTTCTGCTCACCATTCATCTTCATAATGAGTGAAGTTACACCCGGAAACAAAAAGAAAAGCCAGAGGGATCACTGAGTCTATACATGCTGGTTTATAATTGGCAGATTTCAAGCTTGCTAAGCATGGGAGGCCCCTCGAAGCCAGTCCCAGGCTCACTCCTCTGTAGCCTGCCAGCCTCCACCAGGAAGATCCCCTTTGTACCCAAGTGCAGGCTAACCTTCCTTTCAAAGCTTTGGGACTCTGAGAGGCTCTTGGGAACAGGTGGCCAGGCTGCGGGGCCTAATCTGTTATAAGAGCGTCCTACCAACGCTGACTACATATCATATGTCATTGTCTTCTCTTTCTCCAGCCCAGAATGCCTTTGGAACAAGGCATTTTTATTTCCATGGTAATTTAATCATTGCATGTTATTAAATAGTGGTTATTAAAGGTGTCTCTTCCTCGGGAGCTGGAACATTTGGATTCCTTTCTTTATTTCTGCAGCTGATTTCATTTGTCTGTCTGACCTTGCTACTAGTTAAAAAATGGAGTGAGATCCTAAACTCTTTGGGAAAGTGAGGAAAATGACTGTTTTATAGCAGGATTGTAACTCCTTCAATACTGATAAGAGGCTTTCGTCCCTTTCATCAGAGGAATCAAAAGGACAATAGTTTATTATTAATAATCTCATTTGCTTTGAATTTGTGATTGCTATCATTCTTATGTATGAAAATTTTAGAAATTAGCATCATTCCATGGATTTTTGAAAGTGAGAATTATATGAAAATAGATTATTTTGAAGGGAAACTATTTCTACATCTATTTATATATTATATATATGTAAAAAGAGAGAGTGTGTCTAGAGAAACATATATACGTGTGTGTGTATGCATGGATACATGTATATATATATATATATATACATATATATATATATATTTTTTTTTTTCCATTTTGAAGTTAGAGGGGGGGACCCTAACCTGTGATTTCATCAGTGTTAGCCACTCTCAAAGTGAAAAACAAAACAAAACACTACTGATCCAAATCAGCTGCTCCTCTGCAATATATACTCTTAAATCTTTCTTGGAGACCTGTGAAGGTTAAAAGATTTGTCTTGGAGTTCTAATTCCAAGGACGTTAGTCACCATGGCACACTATTACACTTCTCACAGATCCAAAATGTTTATTCTTTCTCCTGCATTAAACACACAGCTAAGCAGCTTATTTGATCTGCCTTTGTAATGCTGCCCCCTGAGGGCAGAGCCCCTGGTTTTGCTTTGTATTCTCAGTCCTTAAGGTAGCACCTGAAACATAGCAAGCGCTTAATAAATGCTCATTGAATCATTGAAAATAGAAGATCCTGACTCATATTTTTCATTTCAAGCTATATCTGAGATAATGTATCTAATCAAATGAGATCATTTATGTAAAAGATTTTTAAAATCTTAATATATTATAATTATATCTGTAATAATAATGTTTTGCTATTATTGTTTGGTCATTTTCTTAATTTCCCTCCCCAAAAAAACTCTAGGTTAGTTTAATAAGTAACAGCAATCATGATCACCATCATTATCATTCTTTTCCTCCTCATCATCATCCTCATACAGCTCAATGGATGGAGCAATGGCCCTAGATTCAGGAACACCTGAATTCAAATACAGACATGTGATACTTACCAGCTTATGACCCTCATCAAGTCACCTTCATCCTGATTGGCTAGCTATATATATATATATATATATATATATATATATATATATATATATATATATACACATATATATACATACATATATGTTTATATCTATAGATATATAGATCACTCTCAGAATTGCATGTTTTTACTCTCCAGGAATATCCTAAAGTGTTTTTCTAATATCCAGCTCATTCTTTCTTATGCTCTGGGAGAAATTTTTCAAAAACAGGAGCAATCATCTCTGTTCCCCAAATTCTGTTTGCACATGATGCAGGTTAATAAATATTTAAAATTATATTGTAACTCCTCTCGTAATATATATGTTCTTCCCTCTTTTGCATAGAATTTTCTCCCCTTAATTCAGAGCTGGTGTGAGACCTGAATAAGATGATATATGAAAAATGCTTTGCAAACCTTATAGGATTCTAGAAATGGTTAACTATTACTTTTATTTACTGATAATTAAATCAATATAAGCTGAGATTTAACCACATGGAAACACCCGCTTGAAAATCAGGTTTGGCAAGTGTTAATAGAAAAGCCTGTCAGCTATTTTATAAACTTCTGCCATTGAACTTTGGATTCCCCTTCCCCTTTCATATTTTCCAGTTAACATACGTGCAAGCTGCTCCTGTCATGTAATCACCTGATTGTTACACAAGCTTTTTCTAAAGCAGTGACAAACTCCGATTTATGAGGTCAAGAAGTACAGACTTAATCCATTCAATAGCTGCAATTTATCGTCTGATTATAATTGTATACACAAACATTGTAATGATTTAGATGACACAGTGTAAAGATGAAATCCGTTTATTTTAAAAGGGTTTCTAACCTCTGAAATATGTTTGCCACGAATACCTTCCCTCACTCGCTTTTAACAACATGGTTATTATTGGTTTATTGATCAGGGCTTTATTACTGATTTGACACATATTTCATGTTAATCGAAAAAGGGGGTAATTTTTCTCCCGGATTTTAAGAAGAATAGAGCTGTAATTAATTATATCACTATTATGTTTTCGGTGCATTCCATTTAAGGAGGTCTCGAAAGAAGTGCTTAATTTATCATACATGTATTCTAAGGCATATGTAAACCTCTTTTTAAAAAAAGACAAGAGTGCATGATCCTTCTGGAGATGATGGGATATGACATAGGCACAATATTTATAGATTTCTGCCTCTACACTGACCTGGTTTTATAGTGACAGCTCTTTTGGAATGGGATTGTAAATTAGCAACTTAGAAAGCCTGGGCAGCTCACAATATTACCATCCTTTAGTCTTATAACGCTAATTACTGGTCATTCCCTAATGTCTTCAATAGATCAAGAAAACAATCTGCAGACGGGGCCAAAGTGCTGTGACAGAATAACATAGCAATATACATACACACACACACACACACACACACACACACACACTCACATATATATCATATACTTTCCATTTGCAAGTTTTACAAATGATTAAATATTGTTGCCAGCTTGTTCGGTTATATATAACAGCTTTGTTCCTTTCACACTCCCTCCTCCGATGGAACATCTGTGGCTGTAAAAGAGACATACCCTAAAACACTTTGCTAAATGTGAAATTTAAATTGATCTCCAGTTTATTCCCATTGATCTTTTGCTTTTTGAAAAATGTAACAACGTTTGCCCAGGAGAATTAGCGCCATCATATAAATCAGCACAATTTATGCCTCAGACTAAAAATCTACAAAAGAAACTAGTTCCTACCAACCATTCATCGAGGAAAGTGTTTCCTTCTGTTATGGTGTGTTTTTCAATAATACATTTATTAAATCACATAAATATCATTTTACATTCCACATGACTTGGATGTATTTAATTACATTTCATTATGTACTATCGTTATATTTATGGCATCCCACACTGAATATCTCTTAAATTAATCCATAAATTCTAATTGATATATATAATGTGACATGTTTAGTCATCAAAGTCTAGCTCACTTTTAAAAAAAATTATAATAAACATGATAAAATCCACCTACTTTTTTTACCTTATCCTAAATATTTTGTAGATTTTAAAAACACATTCCCACACATTTGATTTAGGAAATTAAATGAAAACCCATTAAATATTTAAAATAATTTAAAAACATAGTTCCATGTTCAACAATAACTAGTACACATGCAGAATGTGGGGAAAAGTATATAATCCATTATAAAATGTTAAATGAAATAAAATCAATAGTTGAATTGGAAGGCTGCACCGTAATAATTAAACAGTCATGTTCTGTGCCTTTTCTACCCCTCTATTTGAAATAGCTTTATTCCAGTGGAAAAACACAGACCAAAATTTTGCTCCATTTTCCTTGAAAGTATTTCAATCAACATGACTAAAAAGTATACATTTTATCTTTAGTGAAGGGGAGGGGAGAGGAAAGGACAGAATAATCTAGATAAAAATTCTGTATTCTCCCAGTAATTCAGACTAGAGGAGACAATCTGGATACTTTCCTGCCCCTTCATTATTGTGGTAATTCATAGAGATCAGCAAAGTCATTTGAAGAATTTATGCATTGGTGAATTTTAACTCTACCTGACTGTTCTTTTAAATACTAAATTAGCATTGGTAAGTGCTTTTGTGTTTCTTCAAAATTGTTGGAACTACTTTTAGTTTCATCAGCATTCTTGATGTTAATACTTTCTTGGGACACCCATGAGTCTTACACCTAGTTAATACCTGGCATAATCATAGTGGAATGATCAAGCAAGCAAGTTTTAAGTATCTACCGTATAACAGCTATTGTGTGAGGCTCTGGGAATAGAATGACAAGAATGAGACTGTCCTTGACATCAGGTAATTTTTATATCTCCTGGAATCCATGGACACTCATGTAATGCCACCATGATCATAATATGTTCACTTTTTAAAAATCATAAAGCATAGATTCTCAAGTTTAGAACTGAAATGACTGTCTCTCTCTTTCCTCTCTGTGTGTGTCTCTATCTTACTCTTTTCTGTTTCCCTCTGATTTGTGTCTCTGTCTCTCTGTCTCTGTTTCTCTCTTTGTGTGTCCCCTGTCTCTATGTGTGTCTCTGTGTCTGTTTCTGACTCAATCTCTCTGTTTCTGTCTATCTCTATGTATGTCTTTCTGTCTTAATGTCTCTGTGTGTCTTCTCTGTCTCTGTCTCTGTCTCTCTGTCTCTGTCTCTCTCTGTTTCTCTCTCTGTGTCTGTCTCTCTCTCTGTCTCTCTGTCTCTCTGTCTCTCTGTCTCTCTGTCTCTCTCTCTCTCTGTCTCTCTCTCTCTCTGTCTCTCTCTCTCTGTCTCTGTCTCTCTCTCTCTGTATTTCTAGCTCTGTTTTTGTCACTCTGTGTCTGTCTGTTTTTGTGTGCTGTCTGTCTGTCTGTCACTGTCTTTTTTTTTTTCTCTCTCTCTACCTCCTCCTTCTTCCTTCATTATAGTCAAAACATCTTAGAGATTAGAGAATCCTGGAGATTAATTTTCTAAGATGATTCATATATGAAGTGGCAAAAAATAGAATTTTAACCCAGTCAGCAATTCCTTGTCCACTACGACATGAAATATATGATTTGGGTTTGATTTAAGTCATCTTATGGGGTTTTTTTTTGCCACATATAAAGATTTATGTTACATGAAAATGAGAAAAAAACTAGCATCTTTGAAGTTAATGTTTCTGTTTTTTTCCCCATTAGATTTAAAAAACTTTGAGTGTCTCATGTTTATCTCGAGCCCTGAGCACAGTGCCTGGCACATTGTATGGTGCTTAATAAATGTTTATTGAGTGAATTCTAAATTCCTATAGGGCAAAAGCTGTCACCATTTAATTAGTTTTATATGACAGCAATCAATTCCATAAACAAGCAATACTACTATGAAATGATAGAAATCCACATAATTGAATATGCTCATATTTCTTCCTCCTGTCCCATGTTATATTGCTGTAGTCAAAAATGGCAGAGACATTTCATTATTTGCCCAATAATAGTGGCAATATTGCTTCCTATATATTTGCTCCCCTCATTCTTCAAGGCTTTCTCCTGCTAATTATTTCCTGGTTATCCTTTTTTAGCTTGCTATCTATCTATCTATCTATCTATCTATCTATCTATCTGTCTAGATAGATAGATATAGATAGATATATAGATATCTATCTACATATGTATATATATATATATATATATATATATATATATGTTTTCATGTAAACTCCTCCTTTAGATTGCAAGCTTCTTGAGAACAAGTATGATCTTTTGACTTTTTTTGCATCCTTAGCACTTAGCACAGTACCTGGAATACAGTAGGTGCTTAATAAATGTTAATTAATTGATTGCAAAAGGTTCTATTTTAGTTTGTTCATGACACTTTTATAGATTTCTGCTTTTAGTAATAGGGTTAGTTTCTCCATTGATATAGATTTCAACTTACCCATCCCTTCCCACTTTATTCTATCCTTTGTCTATACCTTCTGTAAACCTTCCGTGATATTTCCATCCTTTGTTACGTCTTCTTTAGATTTTTGAGCATAAATCAATTCCTATGGACCTCATGACTCATTCATTGGTTGGATTGTACTTTTTAATCTAATTTATTTTCTATTACTTTTACCCATTCCACTGTTAGCACTGGTTTTGCTTAACACAATCTAATGTCCCTCTATTTTCATAGACAACTCATCCTCTTCCTTTTTACCTATCTTAAATTTAAATAAATTGATAATTTCTCTTTTTTTGAATCTGTATTTCCTAACTCTTTTGCTGTTTCATTCTCCTTAGTTTAGAATATAATTTGAAGTCACTTATTCCAACCTCCTAATACAGATTTTGATTTAATAAAATTCTATTATGTCATTCTTTTCCGAAAAAGTATTACTTTGTTTTACCTTCCATCCCAAGCTGGTAGGTTATGACTTCTATTAGCCAATCTGGATATTCCTACTTTCTCCTTCCTAGTTTATTGCCTCTTTAAGAAAATGACTTCTAGTACAGAAAAAAAAGGGCTTTCCTCTCTTAACTTTTCCTCTGTTCCTGTATTTATTGATCACACCCTATTTTCTCTTCCCTATGATTTTCTTTCTTTATTTAGTTTTGATCATTTCAACAGGGTCATTATCTGGGTGTCTCACTTTTGGAGAAATAAATTCTAAGAAGAAGTTGTCATGCAAAATAGTGGAAGGATGTTTATGTGTCTTGAATATGTACCTCAATCATACTATAAGAATAGACATTTCCTTTCTCCCCTCTATACATATTTCTGGTGATACAAGTTTTACCTAGATCCATCACGTGTAGCTCTGTTGCCATTTACATGAACCTGACTTTCACTTCTCTAGAAACTATAGGTTTTTTGTGCCTTATAGTGAGGCAACATTACAGGAAAATATTGGCATTAAAATATATATATCTAAATTTGAGAAGGAAGCTTGTGGTCAAGCAAACAAACAAACTTCAAAGTTTCCCCAAAACAATACAGCAATTCTTGTCCTTTTCAATTCCATAAGATCATCATCCATTTGTCAAGTCTGTCCAGGATTTTTCTTTTAATAGATGAACTGTGGTCATGAAATACTTTCTCTTAAGGATAAACAAAGTCACCTGTGCTGGAATTGAACCTGGAATGTTTCATAAAATACCAGTGACAACTAGCTCACAACAGACTTGGTTGAAAATGTCTCAAAAACACAGGATATCTTCACATCCTGAGCTATTTCTTTCCAACATTTTTTTCCAATTAAAAAAAAAGCCTGTCAGCCTTTAGATCAGCTCATCTGTCTACTTGACAGTAGTTGCTACAAACATACCTTGATTCTTTTTAGTATGATGCTTCTTTTTCCATCTCTCAGACCTGAATTTTCAAATGTTATCACTAAATAGTAATATTTATATTCAATTATAAAATGAAGGGAAAAAATAAACATGTAGCCAACCCCCCCAAAAAAATGTGTTTTCATATTATACAAAACCATCATATGAATCTCCTTTAATATTTTCTAATATTTTTTTTCAGTCTGAACCAACATTTTTCTCTATTGAAAAAAATCTCTTCCTGGCCATATGGTATGAAATGCCCACTAGTGGCCATTCTCAGCTTCACAAATCATATTTCTACTGTGTATGTTGTCTTGCCACATTTTTATTCCATCCATCCAACTCACGACTTGAAATATTTTTGTAGAGTTATTTTTTCCTGGAGATTGCTTTTTAGTTTTGTCTTTAAATCACTTGGGAAGTGTTTGGAAGCAAATTTATTAACAAAACCCACCTCACTGACTTAATCACTTAATGAGTCATATTCTCCTGGGGGATAAGTAATGAAAATAACAACAACTGGGGTTTCCTTAGTGCTTTATGGTTTGCAAAGTGTTTCACATATATTATACCATTTGATGATCACAGCCTAGTGAAGTGAGAGATAGTACTCGTGTTACAGTGATAAAGGACTGGCCAAGTAGACAAAGAAGAAATGACAGCTTCTGACCTCTGACACTGACTGGGTGTGTCACCTTGGTCAAGTCACTGGCTCACTACTCTAGTATTCTGTAAGATGGCAAGTTAAAGAAAAGTTATATCGATTAGCATAAGATTTTTCTAATTTTTATCTGGAAATTCCTAATACTAATGAATTCACAAATCTCATCCCTACCTCCACCCCTACTAATTCATTAAGGGTTACAGGTAATTTTATCCTCATTTAGTTAATGAAAGGAGGGGAAGAGACAGAGAAATAAAAAGAAAGAAAATACAGAGACAGAGAGACTGAGAAAGAGACAGAGACAGAGACAGACAGAAAGATAGAGACTTAGAAAAACACAGAGGCAGAGACAGAGAGACAAAGAGAAAGATAGAAGTGAAATGTTACGACTTGTTAGTGAAGATGTTATGAAAGAAAGAGGGGAAAAGTTATGACTTGCTAAGAGAGAATCTGAACACAAGTCTTCTTGACTATATCTGGTTATCTGGCCATATTTTCACAATGCCTTACAATATAGTTGGAGTCAGAGAAGCTGAACATGACCTTTTAGATATTTTTGAAAGCAGCCCCATATTCCCTGTGAACCTCAATGTTACTTGGACAAATCTGAAAAAGGGACCAAAAAATTCAACCATCTGTAATTTTATTTGTACCTTATCAGTATAATGGGTCTACAGCTGTGGAACAACATAAAGGAAGAGTTGAAAATATGAGAAAAATTTTCAAGAGTGGGGTAAATATATTGAACAAAATACTATCTTAATTTTATCCATAAACTCATTGGAGAAAATAAACATATCTACAAAATTAACTGATATTTTAAATAAAATATTAAATATTTTTTCTGTTGTCAAAGTGTGCTTCTCATGTTATCTTTATTTTCATCTCACCATCTCTCAAGCAAAATGTCAGACAAAGAGGGATACAAAGGGAAAGACTATGGTCACTGAGGAAAATTAGTAGAGATCCATCTTAAGTGAAATTTGGAAATTCCCATCATTTGTAGTGCAATTGACTGGAGTCAAGTAAAAACATCAATAGTTGGTATGGGGATGCTTCCAAAAAGTTTAATAAAAGGTATCCTTTTCCTCTGCCAGTCCAGCTCCTACCCCCACCCCCAAATCCTAGTTCCATCCCAAGGAGTCCCCTCAATTAAGTCAGTTTGCAGTATACTTACCTAGACCTCATGCTAGTTAGCAGAGAGGAAAATTTTAATTACTTAAATGTAAAAATAAACCCGGAGACCGAACGTGTTTTTCTCACTGATTGCCTAACTGTTGTCTGGTACTTATTGCTGAGAGGGAAATTAAATTACCATCACTGATTGGGAGTTCAATGCATGTTTTTATTTGGATTGCAATCTGGAAACAGAAAGATGCTATCTGGTGGAAGGTGAAATGTGATCTCCATGCTATGTGTGCTCCAAAGGCTCATCCTAATGGGTTCAGCAAGATTTCTAGAAGTGAACATGTTATAGTGTACGAGGCAATGTTGGTCATATTTTCCACAGAGACAAAGAGAAAAAATCTCCAGCAGGTAACATGGCATAAATGTGCCTCACAATTCACTTAAGAAGTAAATGTTCTAGTGGTTGAATAACAAAGGGAAAGAGATAAGGTAGCATAGTGGAGAGTGTGCTGGTCTGGGAACCCAAGAACCTTGAGTTTGCCATTAAACACTCTCTGTGTGACTTTGAGGAACTCACTAACTTCTATAAATATCTTTCTTCATCTGGGAAAAAGACCCACATCAGTAAATGAACATCCAATGAGGTCATGTATTTTAAATAGTTTATAAATCTTGTGAAATGGTTAAAGAGCTGGCGATGGAGCCAGAAAGATACATGTTCAAGACCTTCTGACACATACTAACATTGTGACTTCAAGAAAGTAACAACCTCTAAGTGTTGTAGGAAACTTTCAGTGACTCTAATTCGCAGAGAAGGTGTCAGCCTTCATTGAAAGAGGGAATTTCTTCACCCTAGAGTTCCCTGGATCTATGAAATGAAAGCTCCCGACCCTATCCTATATAAATGTCAATTACTATCATTGTCATAATCTTTTTGATACTGTTCTTCCAAGAATGCAGATAATAAGCATTTTTAATCTTGTGTAACTCTCACCCATGTGTTCCCGTACAGTGTTCTCAGCATTGAATAGAGCTACTCAGCATGCTGGAGACTTCCTGGTATCCTAATGACACTGTGTGAATACCAGTGGACCACAAGAACTATTCATTGGTTATTCTTCACTTTTGCTAAGATACACACACAGAAGAAACACACACAGAAAAACAAATATTGGGAAGAGAGAGAATCAATTTTTCTGTGTAAAGTCATTAAGCTACTTGCTTTATTATTATAGGACCTTACTAACCGAGAGTCACAGGGAAGATCAGCCAAGAATGGTATCCATAGAAGATCTACATATTTAGAAGGAATCATAATTCTTAAATAAATGTGGACCATACCTGGAAAAGAATCTCAGAATTTTTAGATGACAGAGATAGATTTTAAAATTAATGCAACTATTTAAAAACCTGTTTAAGTGGAGAAATAATTTTGGCTGGCAGTTAAAAAAAGAATTTCTTTTCTTAAAACTTTCCATTGATAGAAAATAGAAATATAATCCATGAAGATAGGGAAAGGAGATAAAGATATAGATTTGTGCACATATATATGTAGGTATGTATATGATATATATATTCAGAGAGAGAGATAATAGATGGATAGATATAAATACATGGCTATATTGATGAGAAGGAAATAGAGATGTATATATAATGAGGATGCTGAATCAAATAAGGATATGTTTTACCCAGGGTAATACAGTAAATGTATGAGGCCATATTTAAATTTAGGAAAATGAGTCTTTCTGATTCCAGGTCTGGTATTCTACCCACTGCCCTTATATAGATCAATAGATATCCATATTAAATAAATTCACATATATAAATTTATTGCTCTATCTTCATCTCTATCTCTATGTATCTTCTATATAAAATTCAACTGCAAGCCAATAAATTGATTCAGTATGGTCTGAGGACTAATTTAGTGAAGTTAGGATAAGCTTACCAATAGCTCAAATTGAGAGTAATGACTCAACTATATCAACTCTCAAAGATAAACCAAACTCCCATTAACCATCTTCATGCTTTTTGCATTCAAATCAAGACAATCTACCACCCACAATATTGTGACCCTGTATCCATACCTTTGTTTTTACTGTTCCTCATGTCTTTAATGAAATGCTTTCCTGTGTTTTCTTTCTTTTATATCATTGAACTCCTACTTTCCTTCAGAGTACAGCTCAGTTACAATTTTGTACATGAAGCCTTTCTTGATCTCCCCAATTGTTAGTGTTCCCTACCATTAAATTACTTTTTAATGTTCCTTGTACATATATATATGTATATATATACATATATATATGTATATATATACATATATATATATATATATGTGTGTGTGCATATATATATATATATGCCTACATGTGATTGTGATGTTTTCCCTCAGTAAGATGTTCTGCCATGAATGATGTTGATCTGCTTAATGTTCTTCACATGATACTCCATCTTTCAACTCTTTTCATTTTCACTTGTGTCTTCCACAGCATGTATTCTCTCCCTCCTCATTGTCTCCTACTTTCTATTGCTTCCTTCACATCTCAGCTAAAATCCCACATTTTGCAACCCATTCACATTAATCATGGTGTCGTCCCATTGAGACAATCCTCCTTGTATCTTGAACATAGATTATACATAGTTGTCTGCATAGTTTTCCCAATTAGACTGAGCATCTTGATAATTTTTTGCCTTTCTTTATACCCTCAGTCCTTAGCATGGTGTCTAGCACCTACTAGTCACTTAATAAATGGAGGTGCCTGACTGAGATAGTATTATTTTGCCTTTTTGTCATCAATGTTTAGCATTTTATTGGCACATATGAGTTATTCAATAAATACTTGGTGAATTAGACTGAAATATTTGTAGGTTGCAAGCTTTAGTTATAGAGGGAATTTCCACACAGAGATTACATATTCTTAATAGTAGTCATGTTAAGTATTAAAGGATAAATGAAGGACATGATCATTTTAAAAGAAAATTCTCCCATAAAGTATATGGAACAAGAGTTATTTCACTATGCAGGATCATAAATCTTTAACTTTTAGGGTTAAAAGAGACATTAGATTCATTCCATTTTGTAGACAGAGAATCTGAGGTATGGAGAGGCTAAGTGATTCACCTGCAGACATAGCAATAACAAGAAATATCTGAGGCAGGTACTGAATCCAGATCCTTTTGACTCAAAGTCCAGTTATAATTACTATGTTATACTACATAGTGTAAATTATTTTATATTAAAATATGAGGAGGTTTTAGATAATATAGAGGAGTCTCTAGTAGACTAATTGAAAAAGAAGAGACTTCCAAGTCTGATAAATATTTGAATGGAAGTTTCCTGAGGTCAAGAACTCTTTCATGGTTATCTGTGGGTCCCTACCATGTAGCTCAGTGATTAGCATAATGCATAATTATTGAATTGAATGGACTTTAAATACAATGAAAACTCCAAAAAAACACTGTTTTTAGAAGATAAGACCCACACTTGCCTCATGAACTAACCATGTAATATTTAATTATTTTTGTATATGAGTATATTTCAGGAGACATGATTTAAGTTGTAGTACATCTGTATGTGCTTATTAAAGAATAATCTCATGACAAGGTGTTATATAATTGGACTCCAAATATATGGTATTATACAGAAATAAACACAGACTCTAAATGAAATAAATGATTTTCACAGCAGATTCAAGATCTTTTTTTTCTTCCTTTTTTTTTTTCCAGCATGACCCCCTAATACCATCTTGCAGCATTTAAGTATGTATATTACTGACTCTTCAAATTTGATGGTCTCACAGTTTCTGTTTCCTTAACACCAAGATCTTTCTCTGTGTCCAACTTCTGCCACAAACTGACCCTGCTTGCCCTCTGTCCATCTTGACCTCCTACCCATATACACACATACATGTCAAATCACAGTATGTAATTTAGCCTATTCCTTCAATTTTCAGTCATTTCAGTCATGTCTGACTCCTTGTCTTTGTGATTCCACTTGGGTTTTCTTGGCAAACTTACTGGAGAGGTTGGCCAGTTCCTCTCTGAGTCATTTTACAGGTGAAGAAATTGAAGCAGAGTTCAGTGACTTATCTACACTCACGTAGTAAGTATTTGAGTTCAAATTTTAAATCAGGAAGATGCGTCTTCTTGATTCCAGACCCAGCGCTTTATCCACTGAGTCACCTAGTTGCCCCTTATTTCATTTGATCCTTAAAACAATTCTGTGATATAGACTCTACTATTTTTTTCTATTTTTATAGGTAAGGAAATTAAAACATTAAAAAATTACATTCAATCCTCAGGACTACACAACTAGCAAATGGTGCAGGCAAGTTTTGAACTCGGGTCTGCCTGATTAAAAAGTCCAGCATCCTAGCCACTATTCCATTAAGTAATATTCTTATACACTCTCTCCTTTCTTGTGTCAGAGGGCACATCCTTGACAATATTAAGTCCATGCCCTAAATACCAATCTCGTGTATCCTAAAGCCTTTTTTGCCAACTGTTTCTCTCTGTATGTCTCTTTGTGTGTCTGGCTCAGTCTTTCTGTCTCTCTCCATGTGTCTGCCTCTCAGTGTCTTTCTGTTTCTCTCTCTGTCTCTGTGTCTTTGTCTCTCTCTGTTTCTCTGTCTCTGCCTCTCCCTCCATCCTCCTCCTCCTCCTCCTCCTCCTCCTCCTCCTCCTCCTCCTCCTCCTCCTCCTCCTCCTCCTCCTCCTCCTCCTCCTCCTCCTCCTCCTCCTCCTCCTCCTCCTCCTCCTCCTCCTCCTCCTCCTTCTTCTTCTTCTTCTTCTTCTTCTTCTTCTTCTTCTTCTTCTTCTTCTTCTTCTTCTTCTTCTTCTTTTCTTTCTCTCTCTCTCTGTCTCTCTGTCTCTCTCTCTCATTCATCCCTTATACTTAGTCTTCCCTGTATCTATCTATTAGTACTGTCAAGATAATTATTTTACTTCTCCCTACATTTTGATATGAAATCTCTCTCTCTCTCTCTTTATGTATATATATATATATACATACATATATATATATATATATATATATATGGTGGATAAATTTTATTGAAAGTAATTTTGATTATTTTCTAGTTAATAAAGAATATGTTTAGTATTTCTGAGTTTCTACATTTGTTTATGAAGTTTTTATACCATAGTATATCATGAATTTTTATAAAGGTACCATGAAAACCTAATAAATATACATTAATATTTCTGTACTTTTTAAGTAATAATAAAATAGCTATTATCTCTAACATTTATAAAATTTTGCTCTAGGGCTTAACTTCTTTGTTTTTTATTGTTGGATAAAATGATCAAGGTTGGACAAGAATATTGAAATACTCACCTACAATAGTTTTACTATATGTTATGTACCAATCACTCTTAAGTAATTAGATACTTATGTCTTTCAGAGAATATACATGAATAATTCTTACTAATTATCATCTATTCAACACATATATTAACAATTTTACTAATGCATTATACTTATCTATTGTCATGATATAATTTACTTTTTTTTCCTTTTTTAAAATTTGTCTAAGAATATTACTTATGCTTTTTTGAATTCTCTTCAAGTATAACATATATCACTCCAATCCTTGGCTTTATCTCTGTGTGAATCTTTCTTTTTCAAATGTGTTTCTTCTAAATAAAACATTGCTAGATTATGCTTTTTAATTTTTCCATTTTTCATTTTATGGATGAGTTCATCCCATTCATGTTCAGAAACGTAAGTATAGATTGTGTATTTCTCTCCATCTTAATCTGTTTTATTTTTCCCTCTTTCACTATTTTTCCTTCTTGAAAAGAAGGAAAAGCATGTCGGGGAAAAAAAGTCAACACTAGTGATTTATAATTTGTCTATTATACTTCTGTTCTACTATTCTTTTTCAGTCATAATCATAGTTTCTCACTTATTTCTTTTTAATTCTCTTTTACTCTTTTTAATTTACGTTTTACTTTCTAAAGATGTGGTGTATTTTAACTATATGCTAATCAGTCTTTAAATTCTCATTCTTAACCCTTCTCTTCCTTGTCATTTCTCTGTCCCCATTTGATTTCCAGTTGAATTTAATGCATTTCCATGCCAAGCACTGTGTGTGTGTGTATGTATGTATGTATGTATGTGTGTATGCATGTGTGTATCCATATTCAAGTTTCCCTTTTTGGTCCATATGAAAGTGAGATTTAAATATAATTAACTTGTCCACTTTTTCCTCTATCTTTTTTATATTTTTTCTCTATCACCCCAATTATTTAAGATACTAAGCTCTATTCTGTTTCTCCCTCACTCATCTTGTGTGTTCATTTTTGCTTCTCTTTTCTTTTTTTTTCCAAATATCATAAAAATATAATAAATCAAGTATGATTTCCTCTATCTTATTATTCTTTTTATGAACTTTGAAGATAGGAGGGCTTTGAGGGGAGTTTTTTTTTCTCTCTAATAGAATATTAAATTATCTTCATTGTCAAATATTTTACAATTGCTCAAATTTTGCCTTTTTATATTTTTCTTTTGAGTTTACATTTAAGAATCTTCAGATCGGGGCAGCTAGGTGGCGCAGTGGATAGAGCACCAGCTCTAAATTCAGGAGGACCCGAGTTCAAATCTGGTCTCAGACAATTAACACTTCCTAGCTGTGTGACCCTGGGCAAGTCACTTAACCCCAGCCTCAGGGGAAAAAAAAAAAGAAAAAGGAAAAAAGTATTCAGATGTGTTTTTTTTCATGAAGCACATTTAAAAATCCTCTATTTCAAAGTGAATAGGTTCACTTTTTTCTCTTCTGTAATATCATACTTAGTTTTATCAGCAAATGATTGTTAATTGTAACATTTTTTTCATTCTAGAATACTATATTCTAATTTTTTCTCTCCTTTATATAGGTAGCTTATAAGTTTTGGATAATTTTATTTCTGGCTATTTTTTTTAATTGACTTGGAAGCTTTTGATTTTTGACTCTCATATTTCTGGGATTTTTTCTTTTGAAGATTTATTCTAGGAGGTAAACAGTGGATTTACCACATTTTTCACTCTGCCCTCTAGTTCTAAGAACTATATTCCATTTCAATTCCAGATTTCTTGAAATATATTGTCTAAGGTTCTTTATGATATAGTTTTTTGGATGGTGTGTTGATTCTTGATTCATTGATCAATTCTCTTTAATTTACTTTCCAAATCATTTTTATTTTGATTTTGTTTTAGCATGTCTTTTTAACTCTTCCTGATCGAATATAATTTTTAAGAAGTCTTTTAAATGAAAAAATGTGTACTTCCTGACCTAAGATATTTATTTTCTTAATTTATTCATATAAATGACTCATTTTGTTTGCCATTTTTATCTTCTAAAGCAGAGTATCAAATTCATGGCCCATGAATACAAGAATTGTGAATAACTCCCCAAAATAGCCGAAAGAAAATTACAATGCAATAATATTCAGCAAAAAAAATAATGTAACATAGATGATGCTAATTTGTGATTTTCTAAGTCATCATGTAGCCCACAAAATGTGTTTTTGAGTTCTATATATTTATTCTAGAATTTTCATTTCATTTATGATCATTTCTTAAATTACGGTTTCATTTTTTCCAAGAATTTCATTTGAGCTTGTGGCATAACTCGGACTTTGAAGTTTTGCTCATAGATGGATAATGGGAGTTATTCTCTTGTACCAGACTGGTCATCTTTCAAAGCATAATATTTCTTTATCGTCTGTATCCATTCTTTTCTCTAGCCTTACTTTTCAAGTTATGACTCTGTATTTGGACTAAGTCCTGTCCACTTTTGGATGGATATTGGCTATACTGTTTTTATTCACTTGAACACATTGAGAAGAGTCAATTGTTTAGCTTTCAATGAGACATGAAACACAAACAAACAAACAACAAGAGTGAAAATACCATGTTTGGTCCACATTCAGTCTCTATAGTTTTTTCTCTGGATGCGGATGACACTTTTCCATCACAAGTCTATGGAATTGCCTTGAATCCCCTCATTGTTGAAAAGATCCAACTCCCTCATAGTTAATCATCACATAATCTTATTATTAGTTCAGATAAGTTGAGGCTTTTCTGAAATCAGCCTGCTCATCATTTTTATAGAACAACAATATTGCAGTACATCCATATACCGTAACTCATTCAGTCATTCCCCAACTGATGGGTATCCACTCAATTTCCAGCTGTTTGCCATTATAAAAAGGGCTGCTACAAACATTTTTGCAATGCAGTTCCTTTTTCCACTTTTATGATACAGAGACCTAGTAAAGGCACTACTGGATCAAAGTTCATGCACAATTTTATAGCTTCTTGGGCATACTTCCAAATTGTTTTTTGCAAATTGCTCTCCACATCATTTTGTCATTTCACAACTCCACTAACAATGCATTAGTGTCCCAGTTTTCCCACTTCCTCTTCAACATTTATCATTATCTTTTCCTGTTATCTTAGCCAATCTGAGAGTACCTCAGCAAATTTGTCACAATTTGCATTTCTCTAATCAATAGTAATTTAGAACATCTTTTTCATATGACTAGAAATGGTTTTAATTTCATCTGAAAATTGTTCATATGTTTTGAGCATTGGGGAATGACTTGTATTCTTATAAATTTGAATCGATTTTCTATATATTTTAGAAATGAGACCTTTTCCACAATCATTTGAGATCATTCCTGGTTTTTAACTTAGTGTGATCTCTAAAGAACTGACTCTAGCTCTTTGGTTCTAACAATTCCCATCCTGGCTTTGAGCCTTAGTTATTCACAAAATAAATAAAATAAATAAATGAAACAAAATAAAACAAAGCAAAACAAAACAAAACAAAACAAACAAACAAAAAAAACTTCTGGCTTCTACCTTCCAGTAACTTCACTCAAATCCAAAACATACAATAAAAGCTGTACAACTTGTAAGCCAAACCCAGATGTCCAATATTAGGATGCCTAGGTGCTGTAGAGGTCCATGGAATCCCAATTTTGCACCTTCTCCCCTAGCATCTCGTCTAACATTTGGTTTATATCTCTCATATATCTATTCTGTATCATTTGTACTATAATTATTTAAAGATCTTTGCTATATTCTTCTTAAATAAAGCCATGTAATAATATGTACTGTTTTTATTTAATTTTTTAATTTCCCACAATAACTAGATGTCTTGCACACAGTAGGTATTTAATTGGTGTTGACATTAATTTTCCTTTGGTCTAATTTAGAGGCATAAGAAAAGAAAATCTATAACATTTTGAAATTTATATTATTCAGTTATTTATTCAGATACCATTGGGGAGAAATATATATTATATTCATTATGTTTAGAAATTATCTTTTGTCAAACATTTATATTAATTAAGCCCTTGGTTTTATTAGTGAACTTAATTAGAACATGATATTTGTTTAAATTACTGTAGTAGCAATGAAACATTAGAAAGCCAGTGGAATATTTTTTAACATTTTTCATATAGATTGTTTCCTGGGATCTAAAAAATACTGTAGTATGGGAGAAAGTTACCAATTTTCTGATTTCTGAAAATCACATATAAAATCAGTACAAAAGCAATCAGGGAAGCTCCACTGATTTTTCTGCCCAGTCGCACATTGACCATGGAAACCATGACAATTTTCCATGTCTATTGAATAAGAAAAATATAATAAAAATAAAGGTCTCAATTGCCCCTGAAATTTATTCTATCCTATTTATAAGAAAGGACAAAAGTCATTTTATTAATTTATATAATGTTTTATATTGAAATAGGATAAATAAAACCAATTCACTAATTCTGAAAAATAATGGTTGATTGTGACAGTTCTTTTTGAGAGTATTGAAGTACATTTGCAGTACATTTCAATTTTTGTATTCTCTGGCATCCTGGTTTTTTTTTTTCCTTTCTTCTTACCTCTCTCCTTTGTCCCTTTTTTTCTTCTTTTTTCTCTTTCTCCCTTCTTGATTTTGCTTTTTTTCTTCCTTTCTTCCCTCCCTCCCTCTCTCCCTCCTTCCTTACCTTTCTTCCTTCTCTCCTTTCTTCTTTCCTTCCTTCCCTCCCTTCCTGCCTCCTTCCTCCCTACTTCCTTTCTTCCTTCTTTTTCTCCCTTCTTTCCTCCCTCTTTCCCTCCTTCCTTCCCTTCTTCCTTCCCTCCTTCCTTCTCTCCTTTCTTCCCTCCTTCCTTCCTTCCTTCCCTCCCTCCTTTCTTCCTTTCTTTCTTCCCTCCTTTCTTCCTTCTTTCTCTCCCTCCCTCCCTTCTTCCCTCCTTCCTTTTTCTTTCCTCCTTTTTGTCCGTTGTCTCTTTGTCCATTAGTCTATCCTTTTCATCTAGCATCACTGATTCAAGCACAACTGAACTCTATAACTATTTCTCGGGGTGAATAGTTGATCATCTTACCTCATCTGACCCAGGGCTGAACTTGAAACTTGAATCATAGATGTTTCCCTCTAGCTGAGATTTTTAGCATAGCCAGCATGAAGCTTTCTTTGGTGGCTGGTTTGATTCACAGATTGAAGGTTAAGCTATTTGTATATACTTGTGTGTTTTAAATGGACCAAGCATTAAGTCTATTCCAACTACATTCTGCCTGATGTAAAGACATCACTATAATTTATTTTAATAAATGTAGCCTTCAGTCATTTCAGCTACCTTGAGGGAAAAGCACCAAACACTCTTGAGAGCAAGAAAATGGAGAACTGTGAATCCCCATACATTTCTCATTTATCCATGCTAATTAAGACCAAGCATTTGAAAGTTGCAGTCAGAGGGAAAATTAAAGCCAATTAACCCACCGACGAAGATAATTTTCAATATTCCATCGGCAGGCACACATTTTCACCAGTCCCTTTCATTGCCTACTGCAATGATCTGCTGGCTCTGGATACTCACAGCTTTAAAACCCAGAAATGGGGTAGGAATCCACTAATTCTGTAGGTTCTAAATTGAATTTTTATTTACATGTCTCTTAAAAAAAAAAAAAAAAAAAAAAAAAACTATTTTGAAATTTCATTGGCCGGAGGACCTGATTACAAAAGTGGGAGCTCTTTATAATCTGTATGACTAAACAATTATTTTTTTAACTTAGTAGAGAAACTGCCTAAAGTCTACATTAAAGTTTCTATTTCCATTAAAGAATAAGAAACACTGGGATTATTTTTTTGCACTTAATAGTATTTTATTTTTATTCCAATTACATATAAAGACAGTTTTCAACATTCATTTTTGAAAGATTTTGAGTTACAAAATTTTCTCCTTTTTTTTCCCTCCCCTCTCTCTAAGCCATCAAAAAATATGATATAAGCTATTCATTGCATAAATATTTTGGAAAGATATTCATTCAAGATATTAATGTATGAATAGGTTCAACTTTTTTAGAGTGGTCTAATAAAATACTACATATAAACTACCATATCTTAATTTTTTCTTGAATGTATAAGTTTATTATTGTTTTCTACACTGATAGTTTGCATATTTATTCTATTTTCCCTACTCACTCTAACTACTACCATAGACTTAATAGTAGCTGTCTACCAGATTTTCCTTATAAAAACGTAAAGCAAAACTTTCAAAGTGCTTTTCAAGATGACATTCTAAACACAAAAAATCTAGAGTAGATTTTTTTTCTGTTGATTTTCTGATTTACATTGTTCTTCATTATCCACATTATACCATTCACTCATTTAGCATTTTTAAGAACCCCTTATGTGCAAGACACTGTGATGAGCACTATGCTATATATAGAATCATAGATTGGTACTTCATATAAAATCATAGATTTAAAGGTGGAAAGGAGCTTAAACATTATCTAGCCCAATCCCTTTATTTCATAAATAGGGAAGTTGAGACCAAAGGAAGTTCACTTATTTTCTCAATGTCACATAAAAAGCAAGAAAAAAAGGTATAATTGAACCCGTCTTTTTTAAATGCCTAAAGATTGCTAAAATCAAGTTGCATGGCTAAGATCCAACTCTGCCAATGAATTGAGTTGCCATTATTTGAAAGATGTTCTTTTTAGTAAAAAAATATTTTTGTTCTTAGAAATGTTTAAAATAGCAATAATCTATATGCTCTAAGTATGCATATGCAGCTATTAAATGCTGATGTTAAAAGGACATATAATTCCTTCTAGGATACCCCATTTCTTGACATGTCACAGAACTCTGGGTATAAAGCTTTAGTAAAATCACACATTTCCTGTCCATCTATGAAGATCCCACTGCTGGAAGAGATCCTATTTACTATGAAGAGAAATAGCCAGATTTGTCCCAATTAACCTTGTAACGAGCTATACTCCAATGCTTATTAATGACAGTAATGAGATGCAGGCAAGACAATGCATTTAAACATCATTGGCATATAAATTAAATTCACATGCACTTTAAAAGGAATAGATACCTTTATGTACGGGACACGAAGGGAAATTATTAAGAGGCGATTTCATAAGAAAAAGCTAATTAGAAAGAAAATTCAATACTTTTCTCTCTTGCTCATCTCCATCAGTGTTAGAAACAAGTTTGACCATGGACTAAGAAATGGTTCCCATTGAAATTACTGTGCAAGGTATGAAATTAATTTTATGATTGTCCCAATGGAAGCTATAGTAGCTACAAATACTTATAGGCCCATTATCATTTTACTCTATATTGGCCTACATTTTAATTTGCTTGGCTTTCTATCTAAAGCTTATGAATAATTTAAAATAGACCTTCCCCTGTCTTTATAGCAACATAGTGATAGATAGAAAAGTGAGATAGACATTTTCTGTACACAGAATCCAAACTCAAATCTTTTTTCTTTTTCTTTTTTAAGAAATGGGAACATTTATATAGTTGGACTATTCAAAGGCCACTTTAACATAATTAAAAGAGCATCTGAAATGTTTGGGATTTAGGTTTCATGACTTCCATTTGCAGGGTGCAAATCTTCCTGTAAGGAATATAGATATTGTAGGCCCACCATTATGGGTTATCATTCTATTCATAAGAATACTTCAGAAGGAACAGACCCAAAGATTGTTCAAATTAGGACATTGTACTCTTCTAAACATAGCTAGACAAATAATATTCCATTTTAAAAATGCTTATTAAATGCTTACTACATGCCATGTTACATTAGGGACTGGAGATGTAAAGATAATTCCCATTCTTATGAAGTTTTCATTCTCCTATCAAAAAAAAATCTGTTCCAGATTAAGTGAAGACAAAATAGAGAGGAACTTAAAAGAACAGATTTATAACAAATACAAAGTAATTTGTGTAAGAAGGGAAAGGAACAATAGCTGAGGAAATCAGGAAGTACTTCTAGGAGGAAGGGATACTAGAAGGAAGCTAGCAAGTTCAAGATGCAGAGGTGAGGCAAAAAATCAATTCAGATAATAGAGGCAGGCTGTGCAAGAAATGCAAATGGGAGATGGGATGCAACAGCAAGCCGTTTGGTTTAACTGGAACAAAAGTACGTGAAATGAAATCTAGAAAATTCGATTGGAACCAGATTGTGAAATTATCTAAATCCACACAGAGGCTTCATTCTCAAGCAATTGGGAGCCACTGAAAGAATGTTCAATTGGAACCAGATTGTGAAATTATCTAAATCCACATAGAGGCTTCATTCTCAAGCATTTGGGAGCCACTGAAATTTCTTGAGTAAAATAGTGACATGGTCAGACTTGTGCTTGAAGAAAAATAAAGAGGTTGACAGTTGTGTAGAAGGCGAATTGGATCCAGAAACTGGAAACAGAAAGAAAAGTTGGAAAATGATTAAAATAGCCCAGTCAAGAGGTGTTGAAGAGATCTGACCTGGTTGGTGGTTGAGGGAAATGGGGGCAATAATGCACAGAAGAAAATAAAAACCCATTCTTTCTTCCTAGCAAAGGCTGCTTTCTGTGATTTTCCACCGAGTTCAGTCAAACTGGGGCCTACTGTTGTAACAATAATAGCAGCCGAGAGCTGAGATCCTCCCACTCACCCATGTAATAAACATCAAGCAATCAGTTTGGCACCTGACACTAAGTACAATGGAGTAAGAGCCACCATCAGAAATCAATCAAAGCCTCTTTTTATTTTGTGATCCATTAAAAAAAAATCCCCCACAACTGAGAGAACCAAGGAAGAAAACCAAGCTTCCAAACAACAGAAAACCAAATTAGTAACAGCATACCCATTGCCAAGGGCAACATACATTTGACAGAAGATGGGATGATGACAGATGAGGATTCGTTCCCAGTCTAAATTCTGTCTATAAAATGAATTCATAATGTCTTAAATATTATCAACCACACTTCATTCACCTTCCTTCCATGGCAGCTGCGGGGGGCTTTGTCAGCAGAAGGGAACAGAGGTACAATTTTCTGTAATTTTTTCTTGCCCCCTCCATCCGCCCCCCCCATCTCACTGCTGACAGCAATTTTTGTTGTTTTTCTTCTTTATCCTGCCCCCCCCACTTTTTTCCCCTTAGGCTCATAAGACTTTATCTCTTTCTGTTTTTTTTTTCCCTTTCACTATGATGTTCTGCAGTTTTCTATCTATTATTATGACCATGAACAAATTAGAAAGGTGATAGCCTATGAAATGACTTGAGATAGATATTCTAAGTCAAAAACCAGTCATTTATTTTTCATTTTTCTCTTATGAAAATATTTATCTTCATAGAACTAGTATTATTTTTGCATAGAGAAGGTACTTTTAAGGATATCTATTCCCTCCCATCCAATTATAAATGGGCAAATTTAAACCCAGAGTTTTGAAGTGACTTGTCCAAAATAACAGTCATTTAGAGTGATAAGGCGAGACCTGAAATCCTAGCTTTTTGATTTTTAATCCTATCTAATTAGCTCTCTTTATGTTTTTCATATACCATAGTTTCCCTTATGCTATGGAGAAAGAGGGAGAAAAAACAGGTACAGTAGATTAAAAGGGACCTGTATTTACATCTTGATTTGCTGCCTATATGACCTTAACATTTCTTGCCTTACTTTCTTCACCTGTAAAATAAGTGGGCATAACTAAATTACCTTTGCTATCCTTTCCATATCTAAATTCAGAGTGCTTTGACCTCTAAGGCCCCTTTCAATCCTGAAAGTATGAAAGTGGGAATCTTGGAAGAGCTTGGCACTGGGCCCATGTTGGGCACTTGATAGTTATTTCATTATAGGTGACTCACAGTCTCTCTTGTACCTCTGTTCTTAGCTGTTCGCTGGGCTAACTTGCTTCCCCCTCCCCTCACCCCTAGAAATCAATGAGCATTTTTAAGCACTTTAACATGTCAGGCTTTTTGCTAAGAATACAAATATACAAACAGAAAGCATCCCTATGTTCAATAAGTTTACCTTTTCTATCTAATCTAAATCATTTGAAATAGGTCTTCAATATTTCTTCAAAGGAGGCACTTAGGGGGTTTTGTGGCTAGAGCCTTGGGTCTGGAGTTAGGAAAGCTTGAATTCAAATCTGGGATGTGTGATACATGTGGAGGACTGGATTTAGGGCATTGAGAAGATAGGAAATCAGTCAGAAACTGTTTTTAGAAGCTGCACACAGAAGATAGAAAAAAGCAAAACAGATCTGAGAAATCAACAGAAGCAGAGAGAACAGAGATAGAAAGATGTAGTAACACATTCTTTAATTTGACCCCATTTAAGATTATGTATAGTTCATAAGAGGAGCTGATCTGACTGGAGGGGAGCTTAAATGCTGGGAGCTGAGAGGAGAAGCTTTCTGATCTGGTTGGTGAAAGGCTCCTCATCTCCCTAGTTTAGAAAGCTTCAGAAGTTTCTCTACATTGTCTCTGTGGCCCAAGGGGAAACCCTTCAAAGCTGCAGAATAGACCTTAATAGTTTAATAGATTCTAGTTTTAAGTTGCTTTGTTGCTCAAATAGGGAATAGACTTAGAAAGCTACAGATCCCAGGCTTAAAACTGATGATGATGATGATGATGATGATGATGATGATGATGATGATGATGATGATGATGATGATGATGATGTTTGCTAAAATAGATTAATACTGCGTCAGCTTTCTGAGAAACTTCATTCAGCATGCAAATAGAGGTCCAGAAGAGGAACAGTCCCACACAGGAAATGATACATTATATTCCCTAAAAAAGATCAGACCTTCAGTCCAGGGTTGTAAATTGATTCAGGAACATGTGACTCATTGCTACATTTCTGTAAGTTTATGTCTAATACCCATTAAACCATATGTATCAGGGAAAGATGAAACAGGTTTGTGGCTAGACATATCATATTATGATTGTTATTGCATTTTCTTTTTAGTAAATGATTTAGGATAATAAGTTAGTGATGTAATTTTAGCTAAAGTATTTAAATAGGGATCACATCAATGGGGGCTAAATAAATACTATAGAGTAGTCAATATAAACTTTTTTCTTATTAGGGTTACCCCAGTGAATTGTTTGGCTTCCTATTTAAGAGCCACCATATCTCTGCTTCTGTTTCATTCTTAAACTCAGCACTTAAGCTTCCTCACTCTAGAATATTCAGCTACTCTTGTAGTCTTCTCATCCAGGATTATCACTTCAAAGCTTGTTCCCTTTCTCCACTGATGAGTTCTTCTTGGGATATTCATTTTGGGGAAAAGTTCAGGCTGGACAGCTTTTATTTTTATCTTGGACCTGTTCCTGACAAGGATACCTTCATTTAATTTCATCCCCTATTTTTTCATCTCCCTTTTATGTATCTTCTTCCTCATTAGAATGCAAACTTCTTGGGGGCAAGAATTGTTTTTTCTTTTTATCAATATACATATATATATATATATGGATATAGCTATAGGTATAGATATAGATAAGGATATAGCTATCCCTAGCATTTAGCACAGTCTCATAGTAAACTCATAGTAAACATTAAATAAATACTTATTCTCCTTTCTTCTTTCCTTGATCTTCCAATGTGGGTGCATATGATGTGAATGAACCAGAAATAGGGGATGTTTTCTGGGTCAGCACCATGTCCACACTAGAGATATATTTATTTTTTGGTCTATACCAGTGATTTCATTGTCATAAGAAATGACAATTCTTGATGAGGAAATCCCTTCTACAACTATAGGTTGGCACTGATGAGCAAGTCATTTGAAGTTTAATGCAAATAACTAATATGACAAGTTGTTTGGTATTGGTATGAAGGATTTCTCAGTCGAGAGTTGCTAACAACAATGAAGTCATTGGTCCAGGTTAAATAACAAAAACAACAATATCAATGTGTATGGTATCCATACCTACATATATACATGCACACAATAATTTATATTTTGTATTTGCAAATACAGTCACAATATGCATATTTTGTATATATATGCATATTTAGATAAATAGAAATGATGGGTGTATATATATATATAAGTAATATATATATATACATATGTATGTTTATATAAAACATGTATATATTCACAAAATTTCTATTTATTCCTTTATTATTCATTATACCTATTTATTCATTTACATGAACTTGTATTTACTTATTGGAGAGATAGCATGGCATATTGTATTGAGGGGGAGACTTTTTTTCTGTGCAAATCTGAGTGAGTCCCACCTTCTTAGTGTACCAAACAATTATCTTACATTCTAATTTAACATCTCAGAAAGTTGCGTGGAATATTTTGCGGCTAAACAATTTGCACAGGATCATAGATCCCAGTAAATATCAGAGGCAATCCTTGAAGCAGATATCCTGATTATGAGGATAATTCTCCATCTACTATGTAGGCACGTCTACATTCATAGTGGGAGCTTTCATAGAGTTTTCTACACCAATGAAATAATAGGTCCAATTCTTCCCCTTGCCCCCCCAAAAAAGAATCAACAATAAATATTTATTCATAAACAAAAAAGACCACATTCAGCATATTGTGGATTGAATAAGGTACTCTGTTCTTAAAGATTGAGAGTGTGATCTTGGGGAGAGAGAAAGGGGGAAGGGAATAAGCACTTATTTTGCATCTATTGTATGTGACACACTGTTCTAGGTCCTTTACATCTATCTCATTTGATCATAATCACCCTAAGAGACAGATGCTATTATTATCCATGTTTTGTAACTGAGGCAGGCATAGATTAAATAATTTACCCAGGTTCACACAATGCCAAAGTGTCTGAGGCTAGATTTAAACTCAGTTTTTTTGTTTTTTTTTGACTCTAGAAACATCACTCTAACCACTATGCCACCTTGCTTTCCTGACTTGTAAAATGAGTTTATTGGATGAGATCAGAATATCAAACTCTTGAGGGGGGTGGAGGAAGAGAAGACTTGCCCCACAAAACTCCCATGATGCCAAATCAGATTAAAATGTAATTGGGAAATGTTTAAAAATATAAATATAAATACAATACAAAACAGTTAATATTATCTTGTGGTTTTTTAAATTAATGAACAGATCATGGGTATTATCACTATTGCAGTTTGATGACCTTCAAGACCTCTTCTGAATGTCAATTTTTTGAACTATAAAGTACAGATAATAATTCATGCATCACTCATTTCTCACAGTTGTCCTATAAAAAAGTGATATGAAAACCATAAAGTATTATATAAACATGTTGTCATTGTCATTATTGTTTTCTCTTTCAGGATGGTATTTCATCTGTGAACAATTTACATTTCTGCTTTTATTCTTGTATATTTAATGTATAGCAGGCATTATAATTAGTATCAGTATTATTATTAATGAAAAAATTTTCATTAGATCTTTTGTTTTTAATATGTTTGAGAGCTATATATGAGGAGAAAAGAAAGTCTATTTCCCTTAATCTAGGTTTCAGAGAATGTGTTGTGCATGAAAGTGATTTTTATTTTAGTTATAGTTAATGGTGACAATAAAGACCTACTTATTTTACATGGGAATGATCTATTTGTAAGTAATATCTCACACAAAGATTTACTGAATGCAGTTTTCTAACCAATAACATCTCTGTATCTCATCAAATTTAAAGAATATTAACAGTCAGAAGCAACTGGGTGACTATCTATCCCAAGTTCAACTGTTCCATATTGGCAACAATTTTGTTGATTCACTATCTTTTTCAATAGAAAGATCAGATCATCATTATTTCCATTTGCCAACAACACACTAGAATAGCAGTTTTTTTTTTTTTTTTTTCCTGATAGGCTCTATAGTAGCTATCAAGTGCAATAGGGTTTGGAAGCCAAGCCATGTTTAGACAGACTGAATAGGTAACAGTCAGGACAATGGTGTCAGACAATTAAAAGGGAAGGATTGCAAACTAAAAATGGCAGAGCTATTTATTACTGAATCACCATCCTCTACTTTTAGAAACCTGGGATCTTTCACTTCCCATTGTGCATATTTTAATTAATGTCTATTATTTTCCCTAAATAGCTGCCTTTTTTGAGATGCTATTTATACACATGGACAGAAAACAGGCTGAATATGCAGCCTAAGCAAAACGTATACAAAATGTTTTATAAGGCATCTTTGGACCTCTTTTGTCTTAGGAATGTCTTGAGGACAATTCTAATTGTATTCTCTCTGGGAGTTCTAGCTTCCAGATTCTTTTGATGTAATTTAAATATATTTGCTCCAGCGTTTTGATGATACTACGTAGATTAGTTATAGTGATGATTAATTTCTTTTTCTGTGGGACTTACTTATAATAACATAAGGACACTTTTTCAAGAAGAATATTAATGGGATCTGTTAGATCTCAATTTCTTGAAACAGAGAGGATGTCTGTTATGAAGAAAAGGAGGGAGGTAGCAAATAAGCACTGATATGAAGCATATCATGTGCTTCTGTTCCGAGTGCTTAGACTTTCTATACTGTTATTCTTGAAAAGTTAATGGGATGAGAGGCAATAAAGTTAATAAGTTTGTAGGCTACCTTAAAAGAGTCGATGTAGTATAGTAAGTAAAGAGTTAGCCTCAGATAAAAGAAGATCTGGATTCAAATTCTTTCTCTGATTGAGAATATATATATATATATATAGTAATTAGAGCATTGGGATTGGAGTTTGAAAGGGCTGAGTTCAAATGAGGCTTCAGGTACTTTCTAAATCTGTGGCCCTAGGCAAGTGAATTAACTTTTTTGCTTCAGTTTCCTCAAGTGTAAAGTGGGGACAGTAGTAGCATCTAATGGGGCAGATTGTTGTGAGGATCAATCAAAGATTTGAAAAAAAAAGGTGCATAGCACAGCCCCTGGCACATAGTAGGCACTCTATAAATGTTGGTTCCTTTCTTGTCTTTCCTTCCCTCTCAGTCTTCCAGGCAATTCTGTAAAGGATTTTAAACTTTTTGATGTGTTATTCACTCCTTTGGCAGCTATTCAACCCTATGAATTCCTTCTGAGAATAGTTTTAGATGCCCAAAATTAAGTAATATTGCAAAGGAATTCATTTTATTGAAATGCATTTAAAATATTTTCTTTTAAAAATTCCTAAATTCAGACTTAAGAACTTTTGCTTAAGACTTCATCAAGAGCAGGTATGAATCTGTTTTGATAGAGTTTCTATACCCAGAAATTTCCTATACCAATACAATTGAGTTTGGTGATAAGAAAAGGAAAGAAAGAAGAGGGGAAAAAGAGAAAGAAAAGAAAAAAGGAAAAAAAGAAAAGAAAAAATACAATATTTAGAATGAGAGTTATTAAGATATAGTAGAAAGAGAATCATAACAGTCAGCAAGACCTGAATTCAAGTTTGTAACCAGAAAATGGTGACTGGGGCTTTTCCTTAGAAAACTGAATGCTAGAGGACATAAAACTTAGCAGATGTACTCATTTAACATCAGGGAAACTATTGAACTTAGGATATACTTAATGAGAAGAATTCATTAAAATAGAAAACACCCTGATCATTTAAAAACAACAACAACAAAAAATAATACTTATCAGTGAGCTCCTCCAGGAAGAGTATTGCTCTGGTTCATTCCCATTTGTCTTAGTTATTATTTATATTGTTTCCACATCATGAATACCAAAAAAAATGGTCAAAAGAGGAATATATCTTTGCTGCTGCTTGTCCTAGGTGCCAAAAATTGCTGGTGATGGGTATGGTCATGAAAGCCAAATAAGAAAATGTATGCCAGAGTACTTTGTAAACTGTAAAATCATTTGCAAATAGAAATTATGATACTATTTTATTAGGATATAACATTGATCTATATGAACTATGAGCAACATCATTACTTAAATTGAGATGGGTTTTTCTATTTCATCACATACCGACAAGTCCATATTGCCATTTTGGTTAAGACAAGTTCATATTACTCTTTTCATTAATATGATTTTTACATATTCAATATATGATGTTTAACAGCTTCTCTTAATTTCATCAGAGTTGAATTAGTCCTTTAAAAGCTTTCCTTCATTAAAGAGAAAGGAAATTGAAAGCCAAAGTGAACAGAATGGGCTGGGAGATCATTAAGAATTATTTGAAACCAGGAAGAAATGTCCTTCCCTTTTCCAAACATCTAAGCACTTTCAGTTACATATTTCACCCTTGTGGTTTCCATCATGAGTAAAATGTAAGAAATATTAAGAATACAGGTTAACGTACTTATATCTAGGCACAGCCCCAGAACTAAAGAGCTGAAATCCCAACAGATACCCAATAGACAAGGCTCAGATATAAATTATCTTCACAGGAATTTTTTTCTTAGCATGCCCCCTTTCCTACCGGACTTGGCAAATTTCTTAAGAGCTGATATTTTCTAGTGCTTTACTAGCAATGTAGTCTCATCTAGGTCCCATTAAAGCCATGGAAGATGGGTCCTACAGATAGTATTATCCCTTATTTTATACATGAAGAAATTGAGTCAAAGAGAGGGAAGGAAGCATAGAATTTCGACCTCAAAACTTTAAATAAAAATGTTTAAAAAATTTTTGGAAAAAAAAAAGAAAAGAAATCAAGTCCCAGAAAGGTTATATGGCTTTGTCCGTGATCCCAAAGCTACTGGATTTAAAAGGCAGGAAATAAATCCAGACCTCTCTGGCTTCAGGTATAACACTTAATTTATGAAATCTCTATGATACACTCTCTTACTTAGATTGTTTCTCTGTAGGAATCTGGACAAATAACTACTTACTTTTATTGTTTGTTTGTTTTTTTAATGAGAATCAGAAACCCTAAATGTAGACCTTGTCCCTGAGTAAAGAAACAATCCATACCATTTGTCCAGTCTGCTAGGGACATGCAGGGACTCAAAGAATGGTGTAGACTATTCTTCCCACTCACAATCTCTTCTTCTTTGTTGCTCACCTCAGAGAAGTCCTAGAGAAAATTGACTAAAAAAAAAATTCTCCTCCAGCAGGATCATGCAGGACAAAGCTCTTTTTAGTGATTTCTCTTTTCTTCTTTAGAAAATGGAGAAGTGGCAGGTTTGTTTGTTTGTTTTGTTTTGTTTTGTTTGTTTGTTTGTTTTTTGGGAGGGAAGTGAGAAAGGGAAGAATTCCATTTAGAACACAAAGTTCTGAGTTCAAATCCCAGTTCCACACAATACCTTTGTGACAATAGATGTGTCTTCTCATTTGCTAAATCAGAGGACTAGACTTAAAAATCTTCATTTACTCCCAGCTCTAAATCAATTATTCTATGTGCTAATATATCATAGGATGAAAATTATTTAAGTTTTCCAACTTATTGGAAAGAAGAAGAAAAATTAAAAGAGTATGAGTCAGCTTTTGACTGTAACAGCTTTGACATTGGCCATAGGACCTTTTTGTTCTAAGTATATCTTAGTTTTCCTATGTAAATTAAGAATCATAATACTTTTCATATTGGCTTGAGATTGTTATGAGAAAAAGTTATTGGGAGATCAGTTTAATTTGGAGGCCTGTGTAGATTATGTATTCTTATTTTCTTCTGCAATCTTCCAAATCTTGACAATTCTGCAGTGTGGAGTAGAAATGAAGGGGACTTTTTGATCTCTTAATTTCTGATAGATCTCACAGGATTTGGGTAGAAATTAAATTTATATAAAACCAAATCAACATTTTAATGCCTTCAGCGTTGAAATGGCTGGGTTACATACTTTGGGGGATAAGGGAAGGCAAAAGAAGGTCCCGTATCTCATGGTGCTCAGAAAATTGATCTTCAGTGGAAATTGAACTTTTCTACTAAGATGAGTCTGAAAGGTAACTTAATTTTAATGGGATCCATTCTCATGTAAAGCAATAATCCATCAAATCAGTTTCAAAGGTCCTTAGAGATCAACTAGGATGTTCTTCAGTAAGATATTTTCACTGTGATTTACAAAAAGCCAAGAGCATATAATTTTCTCCACCTAAGCACAGCAACTATGAGGAGCAATTTCTGTCATGACAAGAGTCTTTGTAGGAAGTTTAAAAATTAAATCCATACTAGACGATTCCATAGTCAATTGATATATTTCACTTGAGAGGATAAAGTTCTTGTTCTCCCAACCCTTATCATGAGTTCTCTAGTCATTCATTTTTTACCCTTCCAAAAGTAGACTTTCATAATAATGATATTACATTCATTCGTTTACAACTGACACCATTCATGACAATAAAAAGGAGCTAAATTAAAAATTTCATTTTCTCCCATTTACTTCAACCTCTGTCTCTAGAAAATCTTTTTAAAAATGTGTGAGGAAAGAGCCAAAGATTACAACTTAGCTTGATATCAGAAAGAATTTAATATGGAAGATGTTCTGAAATATAAATTCATTTAACTTCATCTTGTATTTCCAGAATACTTATGACATGCTAGAAATGTGGGATGTTGACGGGGAAATTTTGGGAATTATTGAAAGGGAAAAAGAAAGATAATTCCAGTAGCAACATATTGAGAAAGAAAAGTGGAACAAATGATGGTTTTAGCTTCTTTTACTTATAGGAAATCCACTCTTTCCTGAGATAGCAAATTAAAGTTTGGGATGATTATAACTGTTGTAAATATCTTCCTTATATAATAGACTCCTCACATCTCCCTTTGGACCATGTGCAAGGCGATGAACCCTAGAGCAAAGTTAGATAATGTGTTTCCAGTCCCTTTTATCTCATTCAAATAGTGCCTACCGTTCTATGACTTGAGATAAATCTAGTCTAGAATCATCCCCTGAAACTTCTACTTTCCCCTGCTTTTCCTTAGTGTCTATCATACAACACACACTCAAATGAATATTGACTTAGATCATTATTTGTTTGTTTTTTCAAGAATGTCTTCTGGTAAACTTCAAGCCACACTACATAAGTAGCTATGCACTTTGTGAATGTAGTGTAGTGGGAAGCATACTCAACTGGGGGAAATAATGACTACATTCAAATTATGGCTCTCCTATTTATTGTGTAGCCCTCATTTAAGAATTTCATTTCTATAGAGGAGAAACTTGGTTTTTTCCCAGCCTCTGTCCATACCATATGATCCTTTTGATACTTGTTTTCAATTAATCCAGATCCAGTACTCTATCCATTGTACAACCTAATTGCCTAGAAAATCACTACTTTTCCTTTTATCCATGAATGCTATTGGTTGTTAACCCATCACCATCTGACTTGATATTGATTGACAACTTGACCAGTAAGTGACAGAGGGGTCATGAAGAATTCTGGAGGACATTGGATATGTACAGAGACTTTCTTTCCTCTTTTTAGTTGATTGAATACTTAAAAAAGAATGATTGAACTAATAGACTAATGGTATAGCAAAATAGGGCTTCTTAAGCTTGGTCTATGGATTTTTAAATTTTTTATTTAAATAACTATACTTAAAACAAGTGGTTCAATTTTAGCACTATGTAACACTGTATCTTAGTTTATGCATTTTAAAATATTATTCTAAGAAGGAGTGCACAGGGCTGCTACCCAAGTGAGGTGTACACACAAGAAAAGATTAAGAACCCATTCACTAAAGCATATCTCATAACACACACTGATTGCTTCTGAGTGTCTTCTGCATCATCTCCTAAATAACTGAGAGAAGAGGGAATAACAAGTTTCTAGATTGCAATACTGCTTTTGGAAAATGTGATTTTACTGACTATGCAATAATGTGGTATATTTTAATTCACAGCCCAAGATCATCCCTTCTTATGAACTCTATAGTCTAAATGCTTGGGGCAGTGGTCACATTTATTTGTTTCTAACATTATTAGTTTCTTTAAAAAAGATCTTATATTAAGAGCACCTAATCTGACCAATTGAATTATTTTAAATATAGAATCAACTGAAAAATCAATGTCATTTAAGCAAGGATTTTTTTAAAAATTGATAAAAGAATTCATTAATTTTATTATTCAATGGCACCTAGTTAAAAAATCATAAGTCACTAGCAAAAAAAAATCTTTTACCATGCTATTTAAGAAAACAAATCAGATTTGTTAATGATCCAACTAAATATAAAAATAATATACATATCTTATTCCAAAATTAAGAAGTGAAAAATAATAACTATGATATAGACCAGGATTTCTTAATCTGGAGTCCATTAACTTGCTTTAAAATTTTTAATAACTTGATGTCAATAAAATTGGTTTCCTTTTAATTCTGCCTATTTTATTTTATTCATTTCAAAATGTTATTTGGGGAATAGATCCATAGGTTTCACCAGGCTTCCAAGAGGATTTCTAATAGAAAAAAAGTTTAAGAACCTTTGATTTAGAAAATATTATGAGGAATAAAAATAGATTAATTTAATTATTCAAAAATTTTAAAAAATATTTTACATAACAAAAAACCCAAGAAATTGAAAATAAGAAGCAAAGAATATAATGCCATCTGATTCTATTATCATCCCTTCTTCTCTTCTATCCTCTTCGCTTCTGAGAGTACCATCCATGATGGAGCTGATGTCTGTGCTCCTTGAGATCTGAAATAGAGTAGCTCAATATTAAATTTGACTTTAGCTGTAACTAGTTGATGACCTGCCTGCATGCACACAGACATCTGATTTAGAAATGACTCCCACTTCAGTAACCAGTCTTTTCCTGTCATTAAGAAATAGTCAATTTCTTTTCAGTGTGCTATTGCTTGCTCTTTGCCATGTTTAGCACCTTCTCCACTCCCTTCTTGAAGAAAGAATTAATGATAAATATGCATGAGGCCTCTGAGCAAGATACAGTCTTTTGTCCTTTTCATCTCTTAATTGTGAGTCACAATTCTCAACACATTTTTGCCATCATTCCTCAAGTCTCCCTTCACATGGAAATCACCTAATATCAGGTTATATGTTGAGTCAATTTGGAGAATCTTGTCAATTTCTTTTTAGCATTTCTCTACTTCTTCATCCTCAGCAGCAGATGTTAGCATGTAAGATGCAATTATCTTCGTGGTGATTCCTTCTGAGAAGACTCTGTGAGCTTTCTATTTCTCTATGCCTTCAGATTTAATTTACAGTAGGAAAGCCAATACGGATATGATTCCATTTCTAGGATAGCAACACATCAGCAGTCCAATAAGCATTTTACATTTATAAACAGGTAAATTAATGCCAATAAATGGTTTAAATATTGCAGCATACTTGAGAAATTCTGCTCCCTTTCTATAATTCTACTAATCAGACAATAAAAATTCATTTAACTCCTACTATGTATCAGGCATTCTATTCCAACATACAAAGACAAAAGAAATATTAAAATTCTTAATGAGATAGCATGCGCAAATTTAGGTATGTAGAAAAGAAGACCTTGTTTTGGAGGTGAGGGAGTACTAACTACCAAAAGATCTTAAGTTTTAGAGGAATCTGAGGATTCCAAGAAGTAATAATGACTTTAAAAAACAACAACAACCCAACATCTGGGACAGAGAGATAGTCAGTGTAAATACACAGAAAGGGTGTGTGAGGAACAACAATATGGCTGCGATATAGAAAGCCACATAGGAGAACTAAAGGCTTTTTTTTTTTTTTTTCCCATTTGGTTGATATGATCAAAGGCCAATCCTGTTAACAAATGACTTTTTTTTTTTTTAAATGAACCTCTACATAGAACTGGCCCTTAGAAAACAGCCATAATGTGTAAGCAAGGCAATATATAATACATATCATGGATCTTCCTCCCACCTTTGGATCAAGTGTAATTTAGTTTCTTTAAATTATAGTGTTCCATGATTCAAGGTGACATAAGATCACTATAACAATATTAGTGTTAAAAGAATAGATTTTAAAGGAACAAGTATTGAAAGTGCTAAAAAAATTTCTAAATTCAACTCAGACTAATATCCTCTTACTTAATTCTAGGTCAAGCTCATGGTCCATCTGCAGAGCTAATCCAAGAAATATATTCTGAAAGACTAACTCAATGGGTTGCCAATCCATCAGAATCTTGTGCACATTGGCTGTTCAATAAATATTTCTTTATTTGAACTGAATTAAATTGGGTCATATCTGGTGTTCATTCTTTTTGTTTCTCCAATGTGGCTGTCTGTCAACAAATATTAGGAAAATAAAAATGACAGGTGATTCAAATGTTGTGAAGAAAATGTAAGGTTTCAAATGATTTCATAATATGAAATATGTACTTTGTTGTTCTTCAAAACTCAAACCTGAAAATCTATTCCAATGTGAACAAGAACTGAAATTACAAAGGTGCCAGTAGCAACATTATGATCTGGAAAAAATCCTGTATAAACATGGAGGCTAAATTTTCAGTAAGGATTTGAAGGTGAGCCAACAAAAAAAGACAAAGAACTTTGAAAGTGGAGTATATTGAGTGATAGGAATATTCTCTGAGATAATTTAGGGCAAAGGAGATTTGATAATTATTTATCTAAAGAATTCTCCACATAATAATCATTAAATTAAGGTCTTACTAGACAGTTAAGGCTGAGACTAAGAAGGTAAGTTCTCACTGTGTAAATGTTTATTCTGAATTCAATATATCAACAAAAACATTTAAATTTTTTTTAAAAAGGAGCAAAAGACTAATCCCTAGGGAATTGTGGGAAGATGATGGAATGAGGCAAAAAATTACCAAATACCCTCAATAACTTAATGCCCCAAAATAAATTTTGGAATGATAGAAAAATTAAAAGTCAGTCCAGCCTAAGATAACTTGGCAGAATATTAAAGTAGATCTGATTTCCCTCTTGAGGTGGTGGTCTGACCAGAACAGATACTCCCAAGTCAACAAATAACAAACTATGGCAGCCTTATGTTTGGGAATTTTTGCATCATAATATGGGTGTCAGTCAGCTGATCAGGGAAAGATATGGGGTGGATGTCCTTCAACTGATTCTTTGGTTCTATAATCTAGTGCCCACTGTGGTTGCTGATCTTCTAGCTTGTATCTTGGTCTATGGATGCCTCCATATACTCCTCTCAGTTCCTAAGCCATTACTGGAGACTCTAGCAACATTGCCAAATGAAATGTCACTAGTACTTGTAGTCCTTCTAGTTACTGTCAATACCAGCTTTGCCCCCTGCCTTGGAATCAAAACCATGGACTTCATTTTCCTGCAAGAGACCACAGGCACAGGGTTTCTATCCCTCTGCCATCACATTCAGAGTGTGTGCTTATTCCTCTTCATTCACAGTTAATCCTCTATTCAGTACCACTTGAGGGACAACCACCCAAGAATCTTCCCCTGACTCCCACACTATGAAGGAAAACTTCCCAACTAGGCTGCAAAAGGATTAAAGAACCCCAGACATATCTCTAAAAATATCAGCACAAAAAAAAAAAACAAAACATAACCCCAAAACTTAAAGTTGAGAAATCATCCCCTACAGCCTGAGTGCAGAGCCCAACCCTAACATAAAGTTAACAACCAAGAAATAGCTATTAAAATGAGTAAACAACAGAAAAAGAACCAGATCACACACAGTTACCATGCTGATAGAAAAGATCAGAATTCAAACTCAAAAAAACCCATAAAATCAAATCAGCAACTTAATAAAGCTTCAATGAAAATGTAAAATTGTTTCACGCCCCAAAAAAGAGCTTAAAAATGACTATAAAAACCAGAGAGGTTGAGGAAAATTTAGGGAAAAAAAAAAGTTAATCCAGAAAAATCAAGATAAATGTCAAAAGAAAGTTAACTTCATAAAGAGGTCAAGAAACAAAATGAAAAATGAAAAAGTAGAAGAGAACATGCAATATCTCATTAGGAAAACAACTAATATGGAAAACAGACTGAGGAGAGATGATATAACAATTGTTGGATTAGGTGAAAGAAAGTTGTGATAAAAAAGAATATTAACACTCTACTTAAGAAAGGAAAAAAAATGTTCAGAAATTTTAGTACTGGAGGGTAAAAGAAAAATGGAAAAAAAAAAAAAACACTAATCACCTGAGATACTAAAATCAAAATTCACAGGAACATTATAGTAAATTTCAAAGCTCCCAGATCCAGAAGACAGTATTAAAACAACTAAAAAGAGACAATTTAAATATTGTGAAGCTACAATCAGGTTAACACAAAATTTAGCAGTTTCACATTAAAGGACTAGAAGGCATGGAATATAATTTTCTGAAAAACAAAGGACCTGTATTTGTATCCAAGAGTAACCTGTTCAGCAAAGCTAAGTATAATCTCGTGAGGGGTAAAGAATGGATATTTCATGAATTAAAGGGTTTTTAGGAATTTTTAAAGAAAAGGTCAGAACTCAAAGAAAATTTAACTTGCAACAATCAGGAGAATCATAAGAAGGTAAACATGAAAGATTAATTATAAGGGATTTAATAAGGTTTATTCAAGGCTATTGAAGTCAAGAGGCCCTGAGTTCAAATTTGACCTCAGACACTTAACACTTCCTAGTTTTATGATCCTGGGCAAGTCACTTAGCCCCAATTGCCTCAGGAAAAATGGTATTAGCACTAATATAATTAGAAGTTTGAAGTTCCATTGTGAATGAGGGGATGGGCCTTAAAAATAAAAATTGAGTAGGGAGAGCTAAAATAAATCAAATTATTTTATTTTTATTTTCATTCATGAATATGGATGCAAAAATCTTATATAAAATACTTGCTAAAAGAATACAACAAGTTACAAAGATTATATATTGTGGCCAAATGAGATTTATTCCAAGAATACAAGGTTAGTTTAACATAAGGAAAACAATTAGCATAATTAATTATATTAATAAAAATGTAACAAAAATTATATGACTATATCAATAGATGCAGAAAAGCATTTGATAAGATATAATATTCATTCCTACTAAAATACTTGAAAGCATAAATATAAATGGATTTTTTCCTTGAATATCTATCTAAAACTATTTACCTAAAATAATCAGCAAGCATTATGTATAATGGAAATAAGCTAGAAGCCTTCCCAATAAGATCAGGAGTGAAGCAAAAATGCCCATTTTTACCAATATTTTAAAATACTGTGCTAGGGATTCTAGCAATAACAGAAGAAAAAGAAATGGAAGATATCAGAATACTATCGCTTTTGCAGATAATATAATGATGAATTTGGAATATTCTAGAAATTCAACCAAAATTAATTGATACAATTATTTGGCAAAAGTAACAGGATAATAATCAACATAAAGTCTTTATTTAGCATTTCTGTATTTCACTAATGAAGCTTTTCAAATAGTACTGATAAAAGAGACAGTAAGAGATATTTTACTTAAAACAACCATCCCCATAGTCATTCCATATAACAAATTATATTTCAAAGGGAAAAAAGGAAAAACAAAAAATCATATGACATATCAATATATCACAAACATCTGAAGGTATATTCAGTGCTTCACACCCATAGACTGTCATCTCTGCAAAAGCATGGAGCAGAAATGTTTTCTCATTTTTAACTTTTGAGGTAATGCTTATATATATATATACACACACACATATATATACACATATATATATGTTTGTATACATATATATGCATAATATATATATATATATACACATATAGACATACATATAGATAAATAGATAATAGATATATACACACATACATATGCAGTTCTTGTAGTTTATTTTTGCTATGATTGCTGTAGTTATATCAGATAATGTAAGTTATTCCAAGATACTCTATATCCATCCTATTCATTAAAAAATATATATAGAAGAAATCCACAGCATCAATGTGCTGTAGTTTGTTTTTGCCATTCCCCAATGTATACATTGCTACTTTGCTTCTAGTTCTTTGGGACCACAAAATGTGTTGTTTTAAATATTTGGTGTGTATGGAGATATTCTTCTTTTCAGTAACCTTGTTGGGAGCATATGATTAGTAGTATAATAGCTGAATGAATGGGTATGGAAGTTTTAGCTATTTTTTTTCATGATTCCTAATTATTTTCAAAATATTGTACTCAGTTACAGATCCACCAACCATGTACTATTGTGTCTATCTTCTCAGAATGACTTCAAAATTAACCATTCTTATCTTTTGCCATCTTTGCTCATTTGACAGGAATGGGCTTTGAGGGGAAATCTTAGCCTTATTTTGACTTGCAATTTCCTTATAATTAGTGATTTGAAGCATTCTTTCATATAGTTGTTAATAATTTGTGATTCTTTTGAGAAGTGTTTATTCATATGATTTGATCTATTGGGAATGGTTTTGGGTGGCACATATATATGTGTGCCAGTTGTTCATATACCTTGGATATCAAAGCAATATCTAAGAAATTGTATACAAGAATTTTCCCATTCTATCACTTCCTTTCTTTTGTTAGGTTTTTTAATTTTGCTGATACAGAAACTTTCCAATTTCAAGTAATTAAAGTTATCTATCATTTATAATTGCTTTCACACATTCTTTAGTTAATGAAATACCTCTTACCCACAGCTTTGAAATGCATATTTTCTGCTTCCTTTCCAACTGTTTTATGGTTTTATCTTTAAAATTGCCCTGAATACTACAGAATATAGTGTAAGATAATGACATAAGTCTGAAATCAGTCAGATTAATTTCCAGTTGTCCCAATTATTTTTTCCTAATCAAATAGGGAATACTTTTCTAGGTAATTTACAATTTAAAGTTCATCAAGTACTTGGTTGAGTTCTATTATTTCTTATTTTCTATTTTCTATTCTTTGATTTATCTATTTATCTATCAAATCAATACCATTCAAAAAACCTTTAATGCTTTCCTTGACTCTTGTTGATTTCATAAATTGTAGATTTACAATTAAGAGAAACCTTAGAGATTGAAGGCAAACACTTCATTTTTATAAATGAGGAAAGTAGAGCCTATAGAAATTAGATGATTTTGGCAGGGTCTCAGAGCTGGTTAAGTGTTAGAGAAAGAGTTCAGTCACAGTCTTCTGGAGTCCACTCATTCAGATTCCCCCACTTCCGCTTTCCACATTTTCTGATTCTTTTCCTAGAAGATATTTGGATAAGCAAGTAAGATTCCAAAATTTCAAATGGGGAAAAACTAAAAGGAGTAAGAATGGAGTGATTATTTATTCTGATTGACTTTATTGTTCAATATTCAAGGAGCATTGGGAAAACTTTCTTATTAATTCTTCTTCAAGTTCTATTTTAAGTCAAAAACCTATCATTGTCCCTCAGGACATCAGGAATCATAAAAGCCTTCTGTAATCAAAGGACATTGCTTCTCTGAAGAATTGAGGTGATTGTTTTTATAAAAAACACATGGAACTGGGTTGAAAATTGCTTGTATACATGCCAGTTTTCAGGCATGGGAAGTTGGGATCATTTTTTTTTTAATGAGCAAGTGAGACTGGGGGCAATAAGGGCAAAATTATATGTAATAGCATATGGAGGAGTTTTGCCAAAATTGCAGAATGAAAGGTTGCAAATGTGATGCTGGTAGAGAATTACTATTTTTAAGTATTGATTTTCTGGTCAAAATTAACAGAAGTGGCTTCTCCATGGTTCTTTTTTAAGTGTCTTTTTAATATTCTGAATATGAACATTATAATATACAAAGACCATGCCATTAGTGAGCAGTGTCTGAAGCATAAGTGGCCTTTAATAAATATTTGCTATTTGACTGAACATGGGAATAGCATATACAATAAACAATACTTCTGTTACATACAATTTTAGGCATATTTATATCATATTTTATATCATTGATATGATATGTGAATGTTTGTCCTGAAAAGTGTAGTAGGTCAGTGGGCAGTTATAGATATTTAGGGGAAAAAGGTATTATGAATTTGATTTAATGCATCTCCAAAACTCCAGAGTTTTGTGATGATCATGCTAAATTCTCTACATTCATGATACTATTTTACATATATATCACTATCCCCCAGCCTACTACTTCCTCCACTAGAGTAGAATTACAAACATACATATATGTATAGCACATATACTTATATATAGTTTGGGAGGGATCTCGGTGGCACAGTGTCAGGCCTGGAATCAGAAATATTCATCTTCTAATCTCAGACACTTATTAACAGTGGAACCCTGGGCAAGTCACTGAATACCATTTACCTCAGTTTCCTTATCTGTAAAATGAATTGAAGAAGGAAATAGGTAAACTACTCCAGAAAACTAATAACAGATAACAGATCAATACTATTCACTTGCAGATAGTTTACCTCAGGAAGTAGTCTGTGAAACAACTAATATGTGAGAATGGAAAATAAAGGTCCTCCCTATCTGCATGAGCTCAGTGAACAAATTTGAAACAAATGGCCAAATTATGCAGATTTTTCCTTTAAATATAATGGTTTATGATGGCAATTAAGGATTACACCTTTTTCATCGGAAATTATAGATAGTTTATCCATAAGAAGTCTAGATTTAGGGATCAATTTAGATTATGTAAGTACATTTTAGGGACTGATGGAAAAGTCAATAAAAGATTAGCTTAGCCCCTACCAAATAATAATTAAATTAACCTGGTAGCAGAAATTTCTTTCATGGACTGACAAATCCTTTCAGATTTATTTGATTTTCACAATATCACCTATGAAATATTTACTAATAGTATCTCAATTTTTCAGCTGAGAAATTCGAGGCAAAGAGAGGTTAACTGGTTTGCCCAGAGTTATCCTTCTATGAAGTTTCAAAGATAAGATCTGAATGTTATGGATATAAGCCAAGTCTATTTTATATTTACTATGCCACTGGCCAGGTATAGAATTCTTGAAGCTAGAGGTGAGATTAGATTCAAAAGTCCTTTCTCATTCTGAGATTCTAGGTTTTAAAATAATAAGAAAAAACCATGCCAGTGATGAGCATTTTAAAATAAAAAACTACCCTATTGTCATTACCATGAAGAATAATGCTATAGTTATCTTAAGAAAGTCAGCATCAAATGAAATTAAGTTTTTACCAATAGTTTATGTTCAAAAGATGCCCAACCAAAGAGAACATATGTTAGATTGTCTCCATTCCTTTGGGCCATGTCAAGAACACTTTAAATATTCACATAGTTCAATTGGTCAGTTATTTATAAATTGAGAGGGTAGGACTAGATGACCTAGAAGGTGGCTTCAAGTTTGAAATTGATAATCCTATGATCACTTTGGGGACCATTCTATTTTGTAGTAGAAAAAAATAAGGACAGAATTAATTGAAATAAATAACTTCTATCTTTATAATCTTGGCTGCCTTCATGATTTTTTTTTTGCTATGATGCTTTTTGGAAATAGTAGATCTTTGCTTTTTATTATGTACATATATTTTCCATAATGTTTTAACAAAGGCAAACTTTTATACAGAAAAAATACTACAGAAACATTACGATTTCATTACTGATCACATTTAAATTTTTTTTAAAGATGGTCTTGTCTTTTAAACAAGGAACAATGGGACATTCATAACTTCTAGATTATGGCTTTGTAAACTTCCAGTAACAGATTTGAGGAAAAAATTCCATCATACAACCTAGAATCTCAGTGCTAATGCTCCATTATTGGAAATAAAAGTAATTAATTATATTGAAAATGAACCAAACTATCACTATCAATCCTGCTGACAATTAACACCATTATTTACACTGCACAGAGACAATTATGTACATATCAGTGAACTACAGACAACTTCTGAATTAAAACTCCCCACAAATTATTAAAAAAAAACTTCCCACAAATATCATGAATGAATACAATATAAAAGCATTATCAGTACTTGCCAAAAACATTCATTGTGCTGCTGAAAAGTCAGAAAATATGTATCAAAAATGAACTCAGCCTGAAAATTTACACATAATATTGCATAAAATAAGTTATTGAAAAGCTATCCCATCCTTTTAAAAAGTCTTATAGTAAAGTATTATAAACATTCTTTCAGATTATTCCAGGATTCTAAATCCAAAGCATTCATCAAAGTCCTTAATTCATCATACCTTAAATTACACTGCCATAAAAAGAATCAGAGGGCTTCATTTTCCTAAATCATAATTTTCTAAGAAACAGAGTAATACATTAGGTAAAATCTTGGAAACAAGAAGACCTAGATTCAAGTACTGTCCCTGACATATTCTAATGTGGTAACTCTGAGTAGGTATCCCAAACTTTTAGTCTTCCAGGAAACTCTCAAACAGTTATGGCAGAAATTTGTAAAGAGGGAGTTCACATATACAGAAAATACCTCCCATCAGTGAAATCAGAGGTCCACACAACAAACTTTACTTACCCCATACCTTTCTTTTTTCATTCTTTTTTTTATTATTAAAGCTTTTTTATTTTCAAAACATATGCATGGATAATTTTCAACATTAACCTTTACAAAACCTTATGTTCCAAATTTCCCCCCTTTGCCCCATCTGCTCCTCTAGAAGGCAAATAATCCAATATCTGTTAACCATGTTAAAAAAAGATATATTAAATCCAATATATGTTTAGATATTTATACAATTATCATCCTGCACAAGAAAAATCAGATTAAAAAGAAAAAAAAATGAGAAAGAAACAAAATGCAAACAAACAGCAACAAAAAGAGTGAAAATGTTTTGTTGTGTTCCACACTTAGTCCCTTCAGTCCTCTCTTTATGTATAGTTGGCTCTCTTCATCAAAAGATCATTGGAAGTGGCCTCAGTCATCTCATTGTTGAAAAGAGTCACATCCATCAGAATTGATTACCATATAGTCTTTTTGTGGCTGTGTACAATCATCTCCTGATTCTGCTCACTTCACTCAGCATCAGTTCATGTAAGTCTCTCCAGGCCTCTCTGTAATCATCCTACTAATTTCTTATAGAACAATAATATTCTATAACATTTATATATCATAATTTATTCAACCATTCAACAATTTATGGGTATTCACTCAGTTTCTAATATCTTGCCACTACAAAAGGGCTGCCACAAACATTTTTGTACATAAGAGTCCCTCTCCCTTCTTTCTGGTATATAAGGGGATATAAGCCAAAGGGTATGCACAGTTTAATAGCTCTTTGAGCATAGTTTTGAATTGCTCTCCAGAATGATTGAATTAATACACAACTTCACCAGTAATGCATTATTGTCCCATTTTTCTTACATCTCCTCCAACATTAATGATTATCATTTCCTGTCATCTTAGGCAATCTTAGAGGTATATAAGTAGTGGCTCAGAGTTGTCTTAATTTGTATTTCTCTGATCAATAGTTGATTTAGAGCATTTTTTCATATGACTAGAAATAGTTTTAATTTTTTCATCTGTCTGTTCATATTCTTTGACCACTTACTAATTGGAGAATAGCTTTAATTCTTATAAATTTAAGTCAATTCTCCATATATTTTAGAAATGAGGTTTTTATCAGAACACTTGAATGTAATTTTTTTTACCAATTTATTGCTTCCCTTCTAATCTTTTCTGCATTGGTTCGGTGTGTACAAAATTGTTTGACTTAATATATTCAATAGTATCCATTTAGTACTCAATAATGAGTTCCAGTTCTTCTTTGGTCAAAAATTTCTTCCTTCTCCACAGATCTGAGAGGTAAACTATCCTTTATTCTTCTAATTTGCTTATACTATCACTCTTTATGTCTAAATCATGAACTCATTTCAACCTTATCTTGGTATATGGTGTCAGTTGTGGGTCAATGTTTCTGTCATACTAGTTGTTTCTAATTTTCCCAGCAGTTTTTGTCAAATAGTGAGTTCTTATTCAAAAGCTGGAGTCTTTGAGTTTGTCAAACAATAAATTGCTGTAGTTATTGACTACTTGGTCCTGTGAACCTAACCTATTCCACTGATTGACTACTCTATTTCTTAACCAGTACCAAAGGTTTTGATAACCACTGCTTTAAAATATAATTTTAGGTCTGACACAGATGACCATCTTCATTTGTATTTTTTTATTAATTCCCTTGAAATTCTTGACCTTTTGTTCTTCAAGATGAACTTTGTTATTATTTTTTCTAGAACTGTAAAATAATTGCTTGAGTGTTTGGTATGGCACTGAATAAGTAGATTAATTTAGGTAGCATTGTCATTTCTATTATATTTATTTTGCCTATCAATGAGCACTTGATATTTTTTTTCCAATTGAGTAGATCTGTCTTTATTTGTGTGGAAAGTGTTTTGTAATTGTGTTACATAGTTTCTGACTTTGCATTGGTAGGTAGACTCCCAAATATTTTATATTATCTACAGTTATTTTAATGGAATTTCTTTTTGAATCTCTTATTCCTGGACTTTGTTGATAGTATATAAAAATGTTGATGATTTGAGTGGATTTATTTTTGTATCCTGAAACTCTACTAAAATTGTGAAAGAATGATTTCTAGTTGTTTTTTAATTGATTCTCTAGTATGTTGTCATGTCATCTGCAAAGAGTGATAATTTGATTTCCTTGTCACCTATTTGAATTTCTTTAATCTCCTTTTCTTTTCTAATTGCCAAAGTTAAAATTTTTAATACAATATTGAATAGTAATGGTGATAGTGGGCACCTTGTTTCACCCCTGATCTTACTGAACCCTATTCTCTTCTAACTCTATTGAGACCTTGTAATGCCAGCTGATATGAGGTCTGTATTACCTTTGTTATATGATGAATATATTAATAAAATTGAAACAGAGGACTAGTTTCTTTTGGTATAACAAGAAATGCTCATTCTGAATAATATTTGTAAAGACTTTTCTGTAATAAAAGATGGAAGAACAAAATGCCTGGAATTTGAGATAAATTAATACACTAGATGTCCAGTGAAAAATATTCATTCTCTTATTTATTTGACAAACTTTTATTAAGTGCCTATTATATTTGGAAGACACAAAGACAAAAAGGGAACACTCCCTAACCAATAGGAGCTTACATTCTATTGAGCTTGATTAATGTTTTAAAAAAATCACCCAGGTTATGAATATGACTGATCTGCCATAAACTACTGATTGGTAAAAAGACCAAAAAAGAGAGAGAGAGAGAGAGAGAGAGAGAGAGAGAGAGAGAGAGAGAGAGAGAGAGAGAGAGAGAGAGAGAGAGAGAGAGAATTGTGAAAATTTCCTAGCAATCCTTCAAATACCATTTCAGTATTTGTTGTAACAGAAGATGAAAAAAAATGCCACCCTAGCCTAGCTTTCATTCAAAACAGATTCTCACATCATTTTCCTCAGTTTCATGCCATTCACTTTCTAAACAATGATTCTTTTTCTTTAAAAAAATCTTTATTAACCTATTCTTAATTTAGACAGTAATTCTAAACTTTTTTCCATTGAAGTATTGGTAGGACCAAATAACCCATAAGCCAATTGACCCATAGATACATTTCCCATCAAAATTTGGCATAAAAAGCTTGAGGGGCTGGGCATTCTACAATAGCAAGCATCAGAAGTTGGGATCCATTAGCAATGGAAACAGCTGAGAACTCTTTCCAATGTTCTCAAAGTGTGCTGATAAATATCCATCTTTAAAACCACCCAAAGTATGGACACTCCTCCATAGTAGCAAAATCATTGAATGTGGGATTATAATTCACCACTTACTGTTTCCCTAGGTCTTCATTTCCTCTCTCTTAGCCTTAATTTCTTTATCTATAAAATTAAGGAAATTAAAGAAGAAATTCCAGAGTAGTTTGAAAGAAAAATCTTACAAATTTTATTATAAGAGAAGAAATTAGGACGTAATATATTTCAAAACAAATAGCTTTCAAAATAGAAACAACAACCACAAAAAATTCATATTAGAAAAAACCCAATGTAGTAAGATTGCCCAAAGAAGCAAATATAACATACTCAGAATACAAAAATACTGAAGTGAAAGACAATCTGTCACAAGGAAAATAAAACATAGTAACATTAAAAGAACATGTTCTCTCTATATATGAAAGCCTTTGATCTTAAATACTATATGGGTAGAGACAATTTAAGGATAATAGTTTCCCAAAAATACATGATAAATAAAAGAAAAAAAAATCAAAGAAAAACATTTAAATTTCTGAATACAAAAAGGCACCAACCAAAAATATGCACAAATTGTCTCAAAAAGAAAAAGAAAATATGTTTCAAATATCAACTTACATTTAATAAATATAATAAAGACAAATTCTACAAGGTGTCATGATAAAGACCTTTAAAAATAGTTAAATGAAATTCAAATAACACAATACTATATCATAGCCACTTGTAGCCATAGAAGGAAATGGAATAACATGTTTTGAATAACAAAATAATTCAATATGTAACCAAATGACATACTCTGCAAATCTGAGTAATAATAATCATCATCAGCAGCAACATTAGCAACAAAAAGATATTTGTTCAACAAAAGAGAGGAATTTGAGACATTTTTGACTAAAGAAAAATAGATATGAGTAAAACATGGGACTTGAAAGGATCCCAAGCAACAGAAATAAAATTAAATGACACAATAAGGAAAAAAAAATATATATGTATACATATATACATATATATATATAATGAAATATTACATTCCTGTTTTAATATGAGCAATAAAGTAACAAAACTGCTTTTTTATCAATCATATTCCCTTTGGAATTACTGAGACCCCAACTAAAACTCCTTTTTCTGGCTACTGCTTCTCTTTATGTTCCTATGAGAAATAGATGTTGGAACTCAAAGGAAATGAAGACCTTCACCATTCTCTTTTCTTTTCCCAACCTTTTCCCCAGTGATTTGTGAAAGTTTTATTTCTGGGGAAAACATACTTCCAAATAAGGAAATTATATTCTCTTTCACATACTTCTTACTTTGTTAAACTTCACTCTGGGTGTACTGGAAATATTTTTTTTTAATTTATATCTATGATCATCACCATCCCAAAAAGAAAAAAAAAAATAGGAACAAAGGTAATAAATGTATAACACAAATGAAGTAATTTAATCCTACACAGAAGATAATGATACATATAAAAACAACTACAGTAAACATAAACAATTTAAACAGGATTAATAAAATAACTGGATTAAGTAATTAAGGACATAATATTGTTAGTACAATGTGTGGGATTCTAATATGGAGGTCTCATATGGATAAGATATTATTTTCTGGTCTAACATAGTCAAAACTATTTCTATTCATCTTTTACACACACACATGTCTTAGGCTATCACATGATCATTTATAACCAGGAATGGTGACTAAAAATTCTACATTGAACTTGTAGAAAAGGGCATGCACTAATATCTTTCTACAAAGGCATTCTCAATCTTTTGGGCATTGTATATTTTTTTGGCAAAATCTAGTAAAGTCTATGGACACTTGAAAATTAAATGATGAAAATATTGCCAAACTTCAGTTATTGCTTATTAAAAAATAATGAACAAATTTTAAGTGGGCCATTTTCTTCCAATAAAAATATTTTAAAATATATATGAAAATTAAATTTATATCATCTATATAAAATATAAATTGAAAAAGTATTTTAAAAAAGCAAAAGTTCTTGAAGCTACAAATGAACATTTTTCCTCAAGAGAAAAAAAAAATTAAATACTTTTTTTTTTCATTTGTACCATAAGTAGAGAAAATGAAGGCATCAAGGAAGTACTTAATTTGAGAACAATTGCAATTTCATAATAAATAGGTAGATAACTACTGTGTTACATTTTGATTATGATACCATAGTACTGACCTGAAGGAACTTTAAAAATAGTGTATAACTTAATATATAAAGAAATCACCATAATACAATTTAATGTTTTAGGTTAAGTCTAGGCAACAAGCATTGCTGAGCCTATTATATGTCAGGTAAGTGCCAAGTATGAGATACTAAGAAATGGAAGGCTCAGGGGAAAGTAGTACCTGTTGTGAAAGAGCTTATATTCTAATGGAAAAGATCAAACACAGTAGCAGGAGAGATTTGCAGACAATAGATAGACAGATCATGAACAAATGGTACCTGAACTGGTCCCACCTACTTCCAAAAAGTGCATATGATGAGTACTAAGACTTCCATCTAGTCCCTCTGGAATAACCTTCCAGTTCATGAATAAGATGTCAAAGAAAGAAAAATAGACATCAATCACACAAATAAGAGCCATGTTAGATCCTCTGCTGTCACAGATGTTAAAACTCACTTCACTCATGTTCCACCCACATCCTCATATTGGATGTAATCATTCATTCATTCATTCACTAAGTATTATATGAACACATATTACCATCAAAGAGCTACTCTAGACACTCCAGAGTATAGAAAGAAGAAAATTACTCTATCCTTGACTTACAGGTGACTATAATTTAAATGGGAGATAATACTTGAAGACAAACTACTATAGTTTCAGGTCAGACATTGTCAGCAGCTTCCATTTTGAAGCTTCAGCTCAAATGACTTGATAGTGACAATTTTTTTTCCTTTGTCATTCAAGATCTCATAATTTCTACTCAACTGTAAAATTTTAAAGCAGGGTTTCATTGAAAGAATAGTTAGAAATAAAATCTTTCAAAATAGTTCACTATATATATACATATATATGTTATAAATATATATGGATATATGTAGGCAGCAAGGAGGCTAAATGGAGAGTGTTGGGCTTGGTATAATGAAGACAAATCTTCTGAATTCAAGTACTTATTAGCTGTATGAGTTCAGGAAAGTATTTACCTGTTTGTAATGCCACATCTGTAAAATAAGCTAGAAAAAGGAAAAGTGGGACACCTAATTGGTTCAGTGTATAGAACACCAGCTCTGAAATCGGGAGAACCTGAGGTTGCATCTGGCTTCAGACATTTAACACTTCCTAGCTGTGTGACTTTGAGCAAGTCACTTAACTCCGATTACCTCAGGAAAAAAAAAAAAAAAAAAGCAAACCAGCTTAGTATTTTTGCCAAGAAAATCCCAGATGTGGTCCTAAAGAGCCATTATACACTACTAAAATGACTGAACAAAAAAAATTTCTCTGTGTATACACAGAGGGGAGGAGGGAAAAGATGCAGGAGAGAGAGAGAGAGAGAGAGAGAGAGAGAGAGAGAGAGAGAGAGAGAGAGAGAGAGAGAGAGAGAGAGAGAAAGAAGGGAAAGAGAAGGAGAAGATAAGGAGGGAGAAAAATAGAGAAAGAAAGAGATGTCTATATCTATATCTATCTATCATCTATCTTTTTCATAAAATGATACATGCCAAATTTTTGTAAGACCAATTAAAATTTCAAGCAGGGGTAAAGCCAATCCACATTTTTAAATATTGCATAGCGTTATTTGAAATCTTAATATTTCTAACATCTTCAGCATAAGATTGTTGTCCTATTACAGAATCTTTCAGGATAATTTAAGGTATTAGATTTCTTTGAAAATACTGCATTAGCAATTGTATACTCAATATGTGAAGTGCCCATCAAAAGAGTAATTATTAGAACAATCTTATACTTAGCTCTATAAATTCTTGCATTTCAGAGAGATGTGTAGCAAGAAGAATGGTGAAGGACAATCAGTTTGAAGATGGCCTATGGGTTCCATTGGTGGGCACTCCATAAGAAGAGAAATCAGGGACCTCCGTAGCATGTTAAATGCAAACCATAACCCAAATTTATAGCTGGATATGGATTCAGAGGTAACAGAATGGACTAACAAGGATAAATTGCGATTATCACAATAGGAGAAAATATTGTGCTTATGTAGATGAAATCACAAATTTTCAGATTATTGGAGTATTAGGGAAGATATTATCTCACTTTACCTTAAGAAAATGTAATTCTATCTTTCAAAAATTATTATAAAAATGTAGTATGGAAAAGAGTTCTATTTTGGAGTCTTATGAGTCAACTTCTCGTTGAGATTCAGCTATCTCTACCATTTCTTTCTCCTGCCACGTTCTCTTACTTGCTTCCAGAAAATCTATAATATGTAATGATTTCAAATTAATACCCCAATTCCCTAGATTCTTTAATGAATTCAGATACACTTGGGGATCTGACCAAGGCATCTGTTCATGAATAGTGGAATTATTACTGAGTCCTGATGGAGAAGGCAAGATGCCATCTTTTCCTGAAAGACATCCCAATTGAGAAATCAACTGCCTCATGCCCGAGTTGTCTGGTGTCAAGGTTTTTACAGAGTTGAATTCCTCCTGACTTTTTTTCTTTCAAGGTCCAAAGCGCACACCCCCCCCCCTAACACACACAAATCTATACTTGTTATATCTGTAACTGGGAAGAGAGAGGAATCTGGGAAGCCCAATTCCCTGATATTATCTACAAAATGGCTTTATCAAATATTTCAGCAACTGACTCTATTAATAATTATCCCAGTTCCAGAATTACACAAATACTTTAAAGGCATGCTTAAATAAACCTGGCAGCTCCTTAAATGCTTTCCTCTGCCAAGAAATTAACATGCGATCAATCACTATCTAGTCTACATTGCTTCTGGTTAAAGTAGCCTATGCACAAAAAGGAAAATTAAAATGTATTGTATGCTTCTATAAGAGGTATTATATATTCCATTTCAATGACCATCTCTTACATTCAAAAACAAAAAACACAACTAGTTAGTGAAAAGGCACATGATTAGACTGGAGAAGAGTCAATCCTAAGTTTCTCTTATCAGCAAACCTCACTGGATATTTGACCTGACTTTTTTCAGTGGAAAGAGGTCACCAGAAAATCAAAAGTAGATTTTTTTGTGGTGGATTGTTTATTAGATGGAAGCACTTTTACCATAGACCTTGAGAAAATACAGGAATCTTATCATCTCAGTCCTGGCCTGAATCTAAATGGATGCCTACAGCTGGGATTTGAAATGGCTGCCACACAGACAGCTTCTACCATTCCTTGCCAAGAGCATTGTTCTGACCCTGTCATCTACAAGGCAAAGCAAACTGCCAGTATTATTCACTTCTGACTCTCAGAGTTAAGATGCCCTGACTAGTCACTGTACTAAGACTTACTTTCTTTGGATTAATTTTGGATTTTTTGGGTTTTGGATTTTTTTTATTAATTTTGGATAATTTTGAATTAATTACTGCTTTGCCTCCCCTTGGGCAGCCTGCACAGTTTCATCCAAGTCAATTCCAACTGACAGTTTTATTACTTCTTCTATATTCCTAATAACAATGATAATAAATAAAATAGTGATGATTTAGATTTTTAAATAGTATTACAAGTGAAAAATAATATGAAAAAAACAATGAAAGGCTTAAAAATAGGAGTGTTTTGGGGATCAGAGGAATTAGTAGAAGCATTCTATCTTGATTTTTGAGAACTCCGGTTTTTAAGGAAATGGGGACACTCAGTAGTTTCTATGAAATAGACAGCTTTGAATAATTCACCCACAAGATCTCTACCTCTGGTTCATTTTCCAGCAAAAGAAGATAAGAGGAAGGATAATTACTCTCTACAGCTTTCATCATGGCACCTTTTTTTGAATTTGACCTACATTATTGAGAAATAAGTTAGGGTGTTCTAGTTGGTATCATTGAAGAAGCAATTGCATTAGATCTGGAAGAGGCAGCTTTAAAGTCATCTATTTCAATAATTTATTTTAGACTTGAGGAAAATTAATTTCAGGAAGATCTAGAGGCTAATCCAAAACGAGGTTGTGAGTCCAAGACTTCTGTTTCTACCATTGTTCATTCTGTCTGTAGTCCAAATCTTCTTTCTGTATACATCAAAAGGCTGAACCACTGTCAAATGATTTTTCTTGGAATTGACCATCAAGCCCATGGATCTGGCCTTAAAGGGATTCTTGCACATTCTCTCATGCAGGCCTTGCTTGATCCTTGAGGATGAGCATTTAACAAAGGTTAAGAGTGAGCTTTGTGATCAAATAGAGCATCAAAACCTTATGAATATCAAAGCCTTCAACTCAATTTCACTGGCACAAATCTCAGCCTCCAACATCCAATGGATCTGTTCTCTCATTGATGTAGGTATTTCCCTCTATTTAGGTAGATGTTGACCCAATTATGGCTTGGATTCAAGTCGTTTCAGATGTTCTCCATGATAGATTGGGGGGGGGGTCCACCCAGTGTGTTGAAACCATTTTCCTGATAATGCAGGAATATTATTAGAACACTATATAATCAACCCCATATTTTTTTCAGGCATACATTTCTCTAAACATTTCTGCCACCCTTCCTTGTATAATCATTCCTTTCTATCACTTAAACAAATATTCATGCTAGATTCTGTGTGAAACCCTTGGGATATAACCACAAAGAATGAAATCACTATTTTCAATAACTACTCTCTTACATTCTACTTGGGGAAAGAACAAAAAAATTAACAGAGATAGATAAATGCATCAATAGACAGATGATAGATAGATGGATGATTGAGTCTAATCTAATCTAATCTAATAATATACTATAAAGTATGATATTGATAAAATATATCAAGTAGATAAATACAAGGTAGTTTGGGAAGGAGGGTACTAGCAATTGTGGACATAAAGAGATACTTCAGAAGGTGATTTCAGAGCTGCACATCTTTTCAATATATTCTAGTTTTCTGATTACATGCAAAATATTTGAACATTGGGACTAGAAGATTTGGCATTTTAACATGGTCTTGAACTCAGCAGATGACAAGGTCTTCATTGGGATTCAATGACGGACTTCATATAATGAAGAAAGGCAGATTCGAGATCCTACAAAGAGCCCAATGAAAAAACTGTGTCATACCTCAAGGGAGCATCTTGAGGACAAAAACAAAAGGACTTCAAAGAGCTATGAATTATTCCTTTTTCTACATGCATTTTATCCTTGAACACAACTTCTTCTGGATTCCATAAGTGCTAATAAGAGACTTTGTCACAGAATCGTGGGGGGTAATGAATATTAATTCTACTAATAATACCAGGAATATGTGTTTCTAAAGGCTATTAAATCTAGTTGACTAATTGCTTATCAGTTGATAATCATTGAAGGAAACTTGACGGTGAGGATTAATGAATTACAGCATAAAAAAACATCATACTATCTCCCTTCTCACCATTACTTAGCACCCAGCATCTAAGGGATATTCCTAGAACCTTTAGGTGATATATAGCAGCCACTTTCTGGGGATCTGACCTACCAAGGAGAGTAGGATAGGAGAGTATATCTTCAGAGAACTTGCCCTTCAGTCACTTACCAATACTAAAGAATATTGCAGTTATGGAGAGCCCATGTTTTCAGGATTCAACCTTAGTGATCTCATGCTATCAAATTACCCTTAACTTACCTCAACAAAAAAGCTTTGGTGACATTCCCAGTAGAAATCACGTTGTGAAACATTAAATGGGTTTTAATACATTCCTGGATTTTTTTTCCCTTTTTCAAGTCTTTCAAAAGGTGCATGGCTTCCTTCAGATCATTTTCATTTCTCATTTTAAAAAATCCCAATGTATTTTATTAAAATTTTTCATCATGTATATTATACACCAATTTCTATTTTTTAACTGAAAAGGATTGATTAAATCAGCAGGTAGCAACTGAATAATGTTTAAGACTCTGTGTGATGGCAGCTGACTTTTTTCTTTTTTCTATTTTTTTCATAAAAGGATTGTTTTCTTTCCCCTTTCTTTCTGATTCCAGGACAACTCAGCTTTACCAGTGGTTCATTTGGTCACAGTACGTCCCACAGAGGATCTCTAGATTAAGTAATTCACAATGCCCCAAATTAGTTTACTTAATCAAAAGTGACAGGAAAAATTAACCGAAGAGAGGGGCATTCTACAGACTTGAAACTGAAACTGGGATATACAACTGGCTTGGGTACACCAAGGCAGGCTTTCTAGACTCACTGTCACTTGTAAAAAAGTTAAAATAATAATACTTTAGTAATAATAATACCTTACATATCGATAGTGCCTTTTACCTGCAGTTATTGCAAGGCTTTTATGACCTATATATAGTACTTTGTCACCCACCACTGAAATCTAGCTACCTTTGGGATAGAACTGAATGATCTCTCTGTGGTAGCAACGTTACACAACATTTTTTAAAAGAGAGGAACTGAAGAATAATTTCTCCCATTGGTATAAGAGGGGAATTTTTGATGGGAAGAACACAATTTTCCAAGTTTGAATATATAGGTCACTAAAACAACATCCCAATACTTACAGAAAAGGGAAGAAAATGATGATTATAATCAGGTTTTTTTTTCTCCATTGATATCAGTTATAACATTTATTTAAATGAGATAGATTTAGATTTCTAATATAAGTTTCTGGCTTTAGATAGAATATGAACTTCTTTGTGGGATAAAAAAAAGAATATTATTATTTGGGGAAAAAATTGGGGAAAACCTTCAATTATATAAATTGGTTCAATATATATTATATATTATATAAATTCATTAAAATTTAAAGAATTATAACAATGATCATATTAAATATAAAAGAAGCAATGACCAATCTACTCCAATCACATTAATGCCTACTAGGTACAAGCCACTATATCAAGCATACAAGGATGAAATATTTCCCTTAAGTAGCTTACTTTCTTCTAAGAAGTATACAGTGGGTATATAGCTAAGTATATAGATTATAATATGAAGAAGAGATAGCAAATCTCAAGGACCAAAGGGACCAAGAAGGGCTATTTGCAGAAGATGTTGTATAGTCTGAGCCATGAAGGAATTTAAAATAATATCCTGGAGCTAGGACTTAGGATTCTCCAATTAAAATGATTTATTCAATCCAACAAAGATTGAAATACATATGGGACCAAAGATAGCTGCAGAGGCTATCATGATTCAATGTACTCTTGTAGTCAAGTAGAAAAGAACTGAGCTTAACAACTGGTTCTTAATAACCCCATGTATAAGCATCTCTATTAAAGCATTTTTTTCTTTACAACTTAAATGAATTTCTCTCTATTAATTTTTTTAATATTATGTTCACATCATAAATTATAAAATTGACTTGAGGTTTTAGGTGCTATGGATTCTGGATGCCAAAATTGCTAGTTATGGCTCTGACAAGTTATATTAACCTGAGGGATGCTATTTCTTTCAATGAAGAAGAGGGAGATATGTAATTCTTTAAAGTAATATATAATTCAAAGATATTTACTTCTCTATGAGAGAAGTTTGGAAAAAGTGAATCTGTTGGCTCAAACACCAGTGTGCTTTAGGAGTATTAAAATGGGGTGAAACTTTTACATTAAGATGTTCAAAGAAGCAAATTCATAATAGCTAACATTTATATAACATCTATTATATGCCAGGGACTGTGGTAAGTGCTTTATAATGATTATCTCATTTCATCCTAGCAACACCCCTTAGGAGATAGGTGCTATTATTACCCTTCTTTTACAGATGAGGAAACTGAGGCAAATAGAGATTACTCTCAAGGTCACACAGTAAGAGTCAGAGACCAAATATGAATTCAGATCTTTCCATCTGAAGGCCCAGTGTTCCATCCAAAGGTGCCTTCTGGTTTCTCAATATTCAAATATTGATAATTTTGAAATTGTGTAGATTTTAATTTATTATAAAATGCTATTCTCATACTCTTGTGTTGAGATTCAGGATTTGGGTTACATGATTATTTTCTTAATTAACAAATCTCATAATGAAAATTTTAGAATTTTCATTAAATGTAGGGAAGAGAGAAAAATCTTACTAACAAAGTTTTTCTTAATCTTTCCAAAAAGTATTACATTGTTTTTTTTCCTAAATAGGACTGTTTCTGGCCTAATATTTTCTATTCTGTTAATATTTTAATGATAGTTTGTATTTAATGTAAAATATTTGCTACTCCACTGAAACTGAATGATAAATATTTGATTCCAATAATTTACTTGACATTTCAAGTCTAGAATATAGATTTTCCATTATCATTTACTCAGAGGACTTGGGATTTAAAAATTAACTGGAGGTGATAATGAGATCGAAGTATAGACAATAGTTTGGCATGGCCATTATAGCTTAAACCTTATGAAAGAGGATCAAGAAATCAATGACTGAAAAAAAACTTATTCTCTCTTCTTTAAAAGATGGTCATAAATTTAAAGTAACTAGCCCCAGTAGAGTTATTATTATTAATATAGAAGTCTATTGAGATAATTTTGAAGTAAATAGATATTGTGAATCAATGAAGAAGATATTGATATTTTCAGGAAAATACAACATGATGGTATAATAGAAATGGAACAGGAGAGTGGTGGGCAGGTAAGTACAAGGTTTCAAACCATCAACTCTCTCCTCAATGGTACAAAACATGATAAAAATATTTGAGTAAAAATGAGGAAATTTGAAAGAGTGATAAAGAGGAAGCAAGAGTAAATGAGGCAAAATGCAATTCTCCTATGGCTTATGACCAACAAGACAAGAATTAAGTGGAATATGACCAGTAAAAACAAAGTGTTATTGTTCCATAAGCTATAAAAGAAAGATAAGCTTAAGATGACAACTTCAATTTAATTTGTTCTAGGAAAACATTGAAACTGCTTTATAAGGGGGACTTATTATTGTAGAAGCTGTTATAAGTGGGTGATTGGCTAAGGGATGTTCTGTCAAGACAGTGAGATTGGGAAATAATGCATGATTGATACTGTAGTGAAATGCTTATGTTAAAGAAAATTTATTAATGGTATCCCTTTGTCTTTGAGATAAACTTGTATCAACCAGATGATAAAAAAAAAAAAAAAAAGATTGATTTCACTACTAAATTGGTTCAGATGATTGGAAGCCAACAGAGGGCTTAAGATAAGAGATACACACATAGGGCAATTAAGTCAGGTGGTTTCAAGAAAAAAAAAGTTTTGTAAACCTATCCCCTCATTGATTGTAACAGTCACATAACTGAGCAGTTCTAAGAATCTTGGAGTAGGAAGTGACCTTAGAGGCCACCTAATTTGAACTTGAACTTGATCGAGAATTTCTACCTCATCATCTAACCTTTGAAACTCTCCAATTAGTACTAACTTCCAGGACCACCATTCATGCGCACATATATAGCACCTTTTACAGATTTTATCTCATTTGTTCCTGAAAACTACTATATTCTGCCATTTAGTTCACATATGCATCCAATTCCACTTTTAGCTACCTCTAGTTATTAAGAAACTTTTTCCTTCCTTTGAATATTGAGTGTTTCAGAAGAAATGATTCCAAGATACAATCTGCCTCTTTGAAACTTGTATCCATTGCTTCCAGTTCTCCTCTCTGGGATCAGGTAGGACAAGTCTAAAATCTCTATCAAATGAATTCTGGACCTTTAAAGCTGAACAATGTTGCCTGAATCATGTGAAATTATAGCAACCGATATATCTTCAATTGCACATAATTATCCCAGTAGCAGCTTACATTGATGCATTATCATGTTATCAAAGTGAGTTTTCAAAGGTCTTGTCAGCAAAGAGTGAGATCAGATAGGTTCTACCAATCTGGAAAAAAGGCTTCAAGTATAGGACCTACGATGTCCGGCACAGATCATCAACTTCTAAACCACTGGAAGTCACAAAAACAAAACAAAACAACAAAAAACCAAACAAACACAAAAAGCAATTTGTTGCTCATTCTAACCAGCATAAAATTTAGACACAAATCATCTTTGTAAATAATGACATATAGATAATTCAATAACCAATAAAGACAAATTTAATTGAATGTATGGAAATGACAAAGCAATTATTCAATCAACAAGCATTTATTAATTACTTTCCATGAGCCTGGGACTATGCCAAGTGCTAGGTATGCTTCAGTCCTTGTCCTTAAGAAGTTCACATTCTAGAGGGGAATATTTTACAAACACACACACACACACACACACACATTATGTATAATATATATGTGTGTGTGTGTGTGTATACACATATATGTACATATATATTTCAGAATATTATAGCAACTTCAGTGGCTCACAGATGGATGCTATCAATAATATTTCAATCTAGGAATTTCCTATTCTAACTAATTATTCTTGCTAACTAAGTTCTAAATGTAGTGTTTCTAAAGAAGTATGTGTGTTAAATTTTGGAATCATTTAAATTCTAAACTGGAGCAGAGTTCTAACTACCTTACCCTAGCAAGAACATTTCTACTAAAGCACAGGAAGGCTGTGATCTGCATGGGTATACACAGTAATGAAGTCATGGTCACTTGAAATGCAGGAAAATTTCCTCAATCTGGGGGAAAACTCATTCATGTGGAAACAGGAGAGAAAGGAAAGTCCTGGACAAAGAGAAAGGATTTTGATGGGAGAAATCTCCCTTTTTCAAATCTTCATGACGATGTAGAAGAAACCAGGGAACACCAAATGGACAATGAGAGCTCCTTGACATTCTCTAAGAGGAGAGAGTATAGTAAAACTGGTTTAAGGTGAGGTTATTGGAGCATTATCCAGTATCCTAAAATCTAGAGGGTACAAGAATGCAATATGCATCCTCCTACAGCACTGTAGAAACAACTGAACACCATGCTAGCCATTCGTAATAATATCCATCTGTTGGCCACTATAGTAACTAATTCCCCCTCCAGCTCATATTAATTTGTCTCAATTACTCGTATTATTTTCACATCATGAATTACAAAATTGGTTTGAGAGCTCTGGGGGTGTGCTTCTTGCCCTAGGGTGCCAAAATTGCTAGTTACAGCTCTGAGTAAAACTTTGGTACAAAGCACCTGACAGATCCACTCATATAGCTTAATTCTCCAGACACACTGCTTGAGGTACATTTCTCTCCAATAATATAAAAAGCTTATGACATAAGTGTTATTCTAGGCCTACAACACCAAATTGGCAAAAATCTCTAAACTAAAAGCAGAAAGGAGACAGGGATTAGTTTATTTATGAACCTGACATCTCACAGACCTGGAGAATACAATGTTATTTAAATCTGTTGAACTGCCAACAGAAAACTGTTATACATACACACATGTATATCAGATATCGTATATATAAATACATTGATGCAAACAAGCATATACATATATACAGTTACATATATACACATTTGTGTGCTTATATGTGTATGTGTGTATATGAAATACATTTGACATCCCTTATCCTAAAACAATATTGACAACAAACTTTCAGGAGCTACCAAACTTCCTCCTTCTTCTCCATTTCTGTCAAACCTCTCAAATGAAATCAGCATCAAAATAATGCTAAAATTATCTTCGATGCAATGACCAATGATGCTCTTTGAGAAAAGGCAAGAAGCTTATCTCTCCTGGCAGTAGAGATGGGAAGGACTATGGTGGCAGTGTGTCACAGGAGTTGTCAGATGTATTCATTCACTTTTTATTAGAGTTTTGCTCATCATTTTCTTTAGTACAAGATTGAGAAGAGTCTGTTGGGTAATGATTCTGAGGTCTAAAAGTAAGTAATTAATTAATTAGAAAATATAGACCGAAACAGTGGAAAGTATGCTGAATTTGAAGTCAGAGAAACAAATTTTGAAACTTAGAAATGCTTCCTATTATCCATCTGAACTTAGGGTCACTTAATTTCAATTGTCCTCAGTTTATCATCTATCAAATGAAAAGAGGGACTAGATAGCTTGCAATGTCTTTTCCATCTCCAAATATATACTCGAATTTTTATTTCCTCTACTTCTTCACTAACCTTTGGTTCTTCAAACTGTTGCAATCTTTTTTTTTTCTGTCCTGAAAATTCTTTAGTACTTTATCAATGGTTGACGATTGCCTCCCATCTCCAGATCTAGTATCTGATCCTCCTTGACCTGTTGCTGTATTTAACTCTGTTAGTCACCTCATTTTTCTAAATCTTTTTCCCTTTTTACATGCTGTGATAGCATCCATTCACTTTTCTCCTGCTATCACACTAGAAAATCAAAATCTACTCAAAGTTTCTATGATCCTCTTTTTTCATTAACATTGAAGATTGCTAATGTTTGTTCTCAATATTTTTTTCTCTACTCCCCTTTCTCCTATCACACTAGATAATCAACATCTCCTCTGCTAAGTTTTTATTATCCTTTTTTTTCATTCTTTTCATTGATGTTTTCTAGTATTTGATCTCAGTATTTTTGACACCCATTCCACTGGGGAAATTCATGCATTCCAACAGATCATCTATATATGATTAATTCCCATATCTAGATCTCTACCTCTTTCTTCCCCTTAGAAACCTCAGATCTACATTTCCAATCAACAAGCCCAAATTTAAGAAATATCTTTGAAGTATACACAAAACATAGAAGCAAGTCCAGAATATTGAAGGCAAATACAAAATGGCACAAGAACAATAAAGTGCAAAATGAGTTTGTTTGCTATAAATGTAATCATTAAGAGTATCTTAAATTGGCTAACTATAACTCCTGCTAAAAATTAAACTAGAATTCCATTATTCTTAACATATGACTTGGAAATTTATTTTTTAATATTGTGAGAGCTATTTCAATACAACTGGCTTCCTTTGTAATCCTATATATTTTGTTTTATTCACTTGAAAATATTGTTCCAAGAAGAAGTTCACACGTTTTACCAGACTGCCAAAGGGATCCATGAAGCAAACAAACAAAAAAGTTACTAGATAGTCTCTTGGTTCCCTTCTGGCTAGGTATCTATGATCCAAGGACTGTCAGGACAAAAACTACTCTTTTCTTTTTTCTTGGTGCCTGAGTCCACATAGAAGGCTGGGATATGTATTGAAAGGAGCAGAAGTTCAGGTAACGCTGTGATTCTCTGAGAGCATGTCAGCAGAGTGCCCTATATTTTATACTTCTTCTGCTATTTTGAGAGTTATCCTGCTGCAGATCTTCATTTATGGTGGTGATGTGAGGGGACTGATGTTGCCTGCAGCTGAGTTCATGTTGAGCAGGCATTTCCACGAGTTGCCGTTTGAAACGTGACAGCATATGTAAATGTGTTGGTGACACTAAAAATACATGTATAAATGATGCATGACATCCACGGAGTATGCACAACTTTGTTTTTATATAGTACCTCCGTGTAGACATTAGGATTCTATTTATGCATATGCCAAGAAAGGGAGGGAGAGTGTCTACATATGTCTTGTAAATATGGCTCCGGGCTCAGACCCAATGCAGATGCCACGGTGCCATAGCAAGTGGGGGATGGGACATTCTGCACTGAGGGGCTGCTTGAAACATCAATTCAGGAATGGGGAGACCCTTAAAGGTCATCTAGACCAGATCCTCATTAAAAATGGCAGGAAAATGAGTCTTGGAATGTTAGAGTAAATTGACCAAGATCACCTAGGAGTAGAGCTTGGATTCCAGCTCAAGCCCCCAGACTCCATACCCAATACCCGGTCCCATGGCACACGTTGTCAAATCTCTTCTTGTTCAAAACCAGAACAATCCCCGACTTTAAATGAGCATACATTATCTTTGAATTAGCACATGAGGTTGATAATCTCAAGGCACTCCACTTGCCAGAAATGAATCATTGAAAAACAGGTAAATGGATGTTCAATATAATTTCAAGGTTAAATGCTTTTTAATAATTTAATAATCCCAAGAATTTGCGAACTGGAGATTCTATATTTCCAATCATGGATTTAGATCTGCAAAGGAACTTTGAAGTCAATTTGTCAGATAAGGAAACTGAGGTGCAGAGAAGTCAGGGTCATACAGCTGTTGTTTTCAGATAGGATTTGAATTCAGGTCCCCATCTATTTTCTACTTGTTTTCAAATTACCTCCATACCTTAAGAATGCAGATGAATCTTAAGTCATTCCTCTAATTGTTCCAGTTTGTAACTCCCTCCATAATTTGATAGTTTCATCAGTTGCTATGGTCAAAATACAACAGCACCTGGTGGCCAATCCAGTAGAGAGTCGGTGTTGGTATCGGGTGATAATCCTTTCCATAACTAATTTATGTGACCAATTTATCTCTTCAAGGCTAGGCCAGTTGAACATAAATTCTAACAGATTCTACTAGATTGTAGGGTTGAGGCAAGGTACTGAGAACTTGCCTACCTCAAAAGGAGGACCCCAGATAGAAGGATGACAGTTCTTGGCAAGGGCCATCTATTCAATTTTCCAGAGAATAAAGCTCATACTTAATATTTAGAAATTAACGGTATTTTTTTCCTGCCTTCTCCTTGTCAATATCCAGGAGAGCATATCACAAAGATTCCATAGCATTTTTCGAAGGGGGAATCCAAAATAACACTGACTCTCTAGTAATATTTCCCTTTCAAATGAAACAGGTTTGAATGCTTCAGTTGGAACATGGTATTTCTGACTACAGTATGTTCATGCATTCTGTATTGAAAGGACCAATGTTTATTTTATACAAAACTCAGAGAACAGCAAACCTTGCAACAAATCTGTATTTTAGCTCTTATTAGGAACTTGTTTCCCAGTTCTTAATTTTTGTTTTGTTTTTCAGGGGTGAAAAGGGGGTCTGTATCTATGATTTAATCAGTATTGAAGGATCTTTATTTAGAAACTGTCTTCTACATGTAGACTATAGATCTGTAGCTAATTAGAGGCTAAGTAATTCACCCAGGATCTTTGTCAGAAATAGGACCTTACCCTAGGTCTTCTTCACTTTAAGGTTGGCCCTCTATCCATCAGACCATATGGACTTTCATTCCATTTTATTCTGTTTTTCCTTGTGTAATCCCAGAAGTCAATTTGGCTATTTAAAAATTACTTCTTGTGAGGCCAAAAAATTCAAATTTTATGTAAAGTTTCAAATTGCTTCATTTCTATAGTGCAAGTATTTTGCATATAACTTTATACATACCTGTTTTCTCTATCAGTAGAATGTGAGATGCTTAAGGCTGCAGGGCTGTTTCATATTTCACATATTATTTCACTATATGTCCCACCTAGGAAGGGGGGATAGCATATACTTGATTTAATAAGTGCTGATTGTTTCACTGATTCATTGATATCCAGCAAAGTATAATATGATAAGAAATAGTGAAATAAAGCAAAACCCACTAATGTGACTCAGTAAATAAAGTACTCCAAGTGGCCCTATAAAGACCTGAATTCAAGTCCTCTGTCATATACTTCATATTAGCTGTGTGCCCATGGATGAGCTCTCTTAATCTCAATTTACTCATCTGTAAAATGGGGGTGACAATAGCATCCATTGCACCAGATTGTCTTAAGGATCAAAGATCTTTTTAACTAAAGGGCTCTGAGAATCGGGGCTCTATGCATGAGAGAGCCATTGTTATCTTCATTTCTCCTCTCTGCTGGCTTTGTTTAAAGTATGTAACTGCGCCACGTTTACAGTAGTAAAATGAATTAACTGCACAATTATCAGGATCTATTATAAAAGAATTAACATACGTAACTAATTGGCATTGTTTCCAATTATGTCCTGTCTGTGCTGTATGCTTAAGCATTAATGCTTAAGGAGGCCGATTGCACATCTTCACTTGGGGAGGTTTACCCTTTAGAAGTTTAATTTAACAGAGCTAGTCTGGGCAAGGGAAAAGAAGGAAGTCAAATGAAAAGGGCCCCAAAATGATGATGTTAATCTCCTCCATGCTCTTCTTTGTGCTCATCCTTTTGCTCTCTCCTCCCCATTCCCTGTTTCAAACCTCAGTCACGCTTCCACATAAAAGGGAGATAGGAATTGGAATAAAGGCCCACATCTTGAAAGGCTGAGAGAGCTCCGTTCTGTTTGGGTCGTCCTGTTCCTCAGATGAAGGATGCCATCTTTCCACTAAAAACCACCTTCTCTGCCCCTACCCCAATGGGAGTGCCATCCTGGAAGGCAGCAGGCAATTAATTCTCCCTTTATTCCTTTCACTTCAGAGAAAATGGGAAACAAGGAACTATCAGCTGAAATGAGTACATTAGAAAGAGCGATTTTTTTGATTCATTCAAGGGGCATGTGGTGGAGTGGAAATAGAGTGAGCCTGGAGTCAGAAAGATGGTTCAAATACCACTTCTGACTTTATGTGTGTGAACCTGGCCAAGCTGCTTAGTCTAGCCAAGCCTTTATTTCCTCATCTGTTAAATGGGGATAATAGCACATATTCCCTGAGAGTAGAGGTAATTTCATTATTTGTATTTATATTTCAGAGTCTCACAATGTCTGGCACGTAGTACATGCTTACTAAGAACAATAATAATAGCAATTGCTTAGATAGTGCAATAAGGTTTACATAATATCTCACTTAGCTTCAAATTTTTTTGCAAAGTGTTATACTGTATTTCTACTTTAGAGAAAACCAAGGAAGGTTTTTTTTTACTCTCCCAGAATCACATAGTAAATGTCTGAGGCTGTTTTGGAAGTCTGTCTAAAAAAGTGTTTGACCCAATGGACCACCTGAGTGAAAATATCTACTTTACAGGTGGTGAAACCAGTCCTTTGAGCATCTAGAAGTTCCACTGCATTTTTGTAGATTTTAATGAGCTAAAAAGCATTTTGAAAATTATATTCTGCACATTTCAGCCATTTTTGTCATCTCCAAGAAATTCAATATCCTTAATCTCATGCTTTTAAACAACAGACAAAAATTAACAATCATACAATGAAGGAGTATCTTAGGAGAAGGAAAAAAAAGTCATCTTCAGTTTCTAAACATTGACTTAATTTTTAAAATGGGAAAAAAGATTATTTTAAAAGGTTAGTAAACATATATTAAGTTACCTTTTTCCTTACCAACTTCAGTTCTTCATCTATTGAAAGGCAGTCCTTTCTGATCATATATTATATTCAGGTGAATTAGAGAGGGTTGGGGTTTTTTGTTTGCTTTTTTGGGGGCTTGTTTTTTTTTGATGGGGGTAAGTTTTAACGTTAGCTATTTATTTTAACTTAATCAACATTCTCCTTCTATAATATAAATTTTCTCCACGCCCATTTTGTATAATTGTTTTCTTTTACCCATTCAAAATCTGACTATTTTTCATGTTGAATTAAATTAACATTTGACCATTGCTTTTAAGCTTAATTCTGCTATATCCCTAACCCATCTGCCCGGCCTTCTACATTTCACCACATCTTGAAAAGATACTCCCATCCATATACAACTTATCACTGCTGCAACTCAAGTGCTGAATTCAGAAATTCCAGCAGAGGGCAGGCAAGCAAGAATAATCCTTTTTTTACTAGAGTAGGTTTTGATGATGTTGATTCCTGATCTTTTCCCCCCACACAGTCCAATTAAGATCCCTGTGAATGTGTTTTCCTTCTTCTTCTTCTTTTGTGGGGGAAGGGGTACAAATGTATCCTTGGCAAGCCAACTCATTTCTCACTTAACCTCTCTCTCAATCTGAACGAGTCACTCTATGTACCAGATAAGAGACAAGCTATTTTCCAAACATTCTCAACTTTAAACCAAAGCCATAAAGTCTGTGAAGACAACTGACATTTGCATTACTGACTCCTTGGCTTCTCCTCCATGTTATGTCATCTGAGGAGACGTCCAAAGAAAGTTCACTTTGATGTAGGTAATCTTAAACTCTAGGAAAATGTGATTTCTTGCATAGGAACCATTAAAATACTCATTAAAAACATTTTAGGAAAAGAATTTTGTGTACAAATGAAAGCAACGGCACTTGAAAACCGCCTTAGTAGACTGAAGTCAGATGGGTTTGTGATCTCATTTAAATGGATGTTCTCTCCATGATACAAATTGCAACCCACCCATTCCTGCACATAGTGTTCTATTTTACACATAAGATGGGGACAAAGAGTCCACATGTGTTTTGGGGTACGGTAAGAGGGAGGGCAAGGCTTGTCTTGACATTATGGAGACACAGATTGAGGGGACCAGAAGGTCCACTCCTCAGGAATCATTCCTTCTCAAAAGGGGCCAGTCTACTTTATTTTTCAATCATACATTTGTTTGTTCTTTTTCTTTCTCTTTTCAATTCCTTATTTATTATGTTGTATACTTCTCTAACCCACCATATCCCTCTTCATTGATTTCATGAAATCAACTAAACCAGCCTGGATTGGTATTTATCATGGAATTATAAGACCAAAGTAAAATAAAAAAAAATCTTAGAGGCTAACTGGTCAAACTCTTCATTTTATCAATAAGGAAACTGAATCTGTGGGAAGTCTGGGGTCACAAAGCTAGTAAGTGTCAGAGGCAGTCCTTGACCTCATTAAGCGGAGGCAACTTGGAGAAGAAAAATTACCCTTGCATATTTTTTGAAAATAAAAAGCTTTAACGCTATAATAATAATTTTTCAACATTGACCCTTGCATAGCCTTTTGTTTAAGATTTTCCCCTTCTTTCCCCTATCCTCTCCCCTAGATGATAAGCAAACCAATACTACATACCAATTATTGAGAGGTCATCAGAAGATAAAGTCAAGAAGACCCAGTTGTGAATCCTACTTCTTACCCTTGGTTAACTGGGTAATGAAGAGCCAATCACTCTCCCTTTCTGAAATTTAACCTCCTCATAAAATGGGGGCAAGACGAATAATGATCTTTAACTCCTAGGATTGTAGTGAGGCTCACAAGAGATGATCAACCATTGATTGATTATGCACATGCAGATGCTAGCTATTATTATTATTTTCTTGTTCCCATGATATATTCATCATAAAAATAATTCTAATCTAATTTCATCAATATGCTTCTTGTTCCCATGATACTAAGGGACTCAAAAATTGTCTAGATACAAGTTGCTATTGTGCTATTGTTCCCTTTTTTTAGGGCTTGGCAAGCTCAGATATAAGTGGATAAAATGATTGCTTTTTTGAAATTGAATAAAAAGTAGTAGGATGTAAACTCATTCTCTGCAGGCTGACCCAAAGCTTCTTCTGGGGGATTGCAGTAATAGCTGGGATCTCAGAGATGATTTGTACCATATTCTATTCCCACAATTTTTTTTATATCTTCTGCAAGGTACCCCTATTTTAAGAGCTTTTCATCCTTTATAATCTGGGGATAATGAATTTTGGGATAGTGTCCTTTATTAAAATAGTAATACAAAGTTCTCTCTGCTATCATGTTTTCATTCAAGAGGGTGTATTTGTTGCATTCTCATTACTATTTGGAGATATTTGCATTGGCACAATATGGTTTTGTTTATTAGTGACAATACATTTACATCTGGAAGGGACCTTAGAGACTATCAAGTCCCATTCTCTTGTTTTATGGCTGAGGAAACTGAGACAAAGAAATTAAGAGCATGCCTAGGAATACACAGAAGATTGGAACCCAAGTGTCCTTGACTCCAGTGCTGTGTTCACTATCTCACATTGTCCTTTCTTTGAGTCTTTTTGACTACTTGGAAGGCACTAAATATGGGCAATCCACAGTGATGTGCTACATAGTTTTTTTCCCCTCATTTCCTTAGGAAAACTATATTAATTAATAAATACATCCTGACTCCTTAAGGATGATCCTTCTATAATTCCACTTAGCAAAGGCTTGGTCTTGAATTGCTTTTTTTCTTTTTCTTTTCTTTTCTTTTCTTTTCTTTTTTTCTTTTTTTTTTTTTTTTTTTTTTTTTTGTATAAACCAACATATGCAACTTGGCAACATGTGGACATTGTGCACTGAGTTCCTTTTGGTTTCATCTTAACCATTTCACAAGCTCTCTCCATAGTAAAAAATAAGATTACCGTCCAATCATTTCAGATGCTTCATGCCCCTATTTGGAGTTTTCTTGGCAAAGATACTAGAATGGTTTGCCATTTCTTTCCCCAGCTCCTTTCACAGATGAGGAAATTGAGGTAAACAAATTAAGTGTCTTACCCAAGGTCACATAGTAAGTCTTTAAGAACAATTTTGAAGTCAAGAAGATAAGCATTACTGACTTCAAGTCTGTCATTCTATACAGTGTGCTCCCCAGTTACCCCAAAACAAGATAAACTAAATTAATTTCAGTGACATGTACCCAGGAATGAGCTGGTAAATGTTTCATAAGTGGTTTTCTGGAATGGAAGGGTGAGGGAGAGATGGAGTATGGAAGAGGCAGGACAAACTTTTATGTTTAATTTGTATTATTAATATTTTCCCCAACACTTTCTTAAGTCTAGATGATCAACAAAACAATAAATCAAACTTTTATTTGAAGTGTGTACAGACTCACCCTGCTAGTGGGAAATAGTATATAAAGACATGAGTAAATCTAAAGATATGCACAAAGTAATTGGTTGGGGACACTAATAATTTAAGAGATTAAAAAAAAGTCTTCAAGTAGAGGTGTTGACTTGAAGAAAGCCAGGAGGTCTTTGGAGAAGTAGAATCGAAGAGAGAGTACCTTATATGCATAGGGAATTTGATATTGTATTTGGGGAATAGTAAGCCGGAGAATTATTCTGAAATGTGGAGGGCTGCTCATTCACTTTTGGTGGCTGTCTGACATCACCTGTGGCTCCCAGAAGCTGATTCATGTGCAGTAGAAACAAATCAGTAAAGCATTTCAGTATATGAGCCAATTCAGTTTGAGAGTAATGGACAAGTCTCATACCTATTGGCGAGTTAGTGGGGTGTCTATCCCAAGCACGTGAAGACATGCATCAATAGAATGGGGAGATGAGAACATTTTGTTCCAGTGAGCACAAAGACAGCTGAAGCAAGTTGTGTGGAGTGCTCAGAATTTGGTCAAATATATAAGATACCAAGAACAAAATGGGGTCGTTAACAGTCAGGAGAATTGAATTCAAATCCTCTAATTATTTTGTTTCCTGAGGCTGGGGTTAAGTGACTTTCCCAGGGTCACACAGCTAGGAAGTGTTGAGTGTCTGAGACCAGCTTTGAACTCGGGTCCTCCTGAATTCAAGGCTGGTGCTCTAGCCACTGTGCCACCTAGCTGCCCCTAAATCCTCTAATTATTTAACCTTTGGAAAGCCATTTATTGTTTCTGGTCCTCCATAAAGTGAGATTGAACTGGATTGTCTCTGGGTCCTTTTTGATTTTAGACTTATTATTCTACTGTTTTTAAGATCTCACTCTGAATGATAAACTAGTTAAAAAGTTGTCAATATGTTTCAGAAACATTGTGCCTTTCCATGACCCCACTTTAGATTTTTCTTAGCAGACACTGAAATGGTTTGTCATTGCCTTGTCCGGGTTATTATGAGGAAACTGAAGCAGGTGACTTGCTTAAGGTCATACAGCTAAGTGTTGTAATAATAGATAGAGCAAAAGTTAAGAGTTAGGAATACCTGAATTCAAGTCTGATCTCAGCAACTTACTAGCTGTGAGACTCTGAGCAAATCACTTGACCCCATATACTTCAGTTTCCTCAGTTATAAAATGAGATGAAAAAAGAATGGCAAATCACTTCACTGTCTTTACCAAGAAAATCCCAAATGGAGTCATAAAAAGTTGGACATAACTGAAACTATTCAACAACTACTGACTCTTAAGCAAATGATATTTCTACTATATCACATTCTGTCTCATTTCTTTTCATCCTTTTTGACAGAGTTAATATTGTACAGCTATTTTGGAAAATGTGTCTTGATAATATTATAGAGTATATTTCTGAATACTTATTAAAACATTATTATCCATTTTAGTCTTCCAAAACTGTACATCACAAAGATGTTCTTCTCATTTTGCTCTGACCTGAAGATGCCAGGAAGGCTGTTAACATGCATAACTGAGTTTACTCTTTAATAACTTTGTGCTCAATGTGTCTTATGTGGAAAAGATTGAGATCTTTTTTTACATCTATTATTTCCATTTAACCTTCATCTAAGCCTTCAGTTTTAAATTTAGTATACCCTAATAATTTTATACTTATTAAATTCAAACAATGTTGTGATATTATTGGGAAATTCTTTTTATTAGTAATTGATATAATTGCTGTTGTTCAATTGTTTCAGTCATGTCTGACTCTTGATGATGCCATTCTGGGTTTTCTTGGCAAAGATGCAGAGGCTATTTCTTTCTCCAACTCATTTTACAGATGAGGAAATGGAGACAAGAGTTAAGTGATTTCCCACACATATAAGTGACTGAGGCTGGATTTGAATTTACAAAATGAGAGTCTTCCTTACTCAGGGCCTGAAAGAGTTCAATCCAGTGTGTCACCTAAGTATCCAATAGAGCAGGGGTTCTCAAACTATGGCCCACAGGCCAGATTAGGCCCTCTGAGGACGTTTATGCAGCCCTCCAGGTTATGGCAAATGGGCTGAGGGGCGGAGACAGAGTGTGAGCTTTTGTTTTTACTATAGTCCGGCCTTCCCACAGTCTGAGGGACAGTGAACTCGCCCCCTATTTAAAAAATTTGAGGACCAGAATAGATAAATAGCCAGCATTAAGCCAGGAACACCTTGGTTCAAATCTTACCCTTTACACATATTTGCTGGGAGACCCTTGGCAAGTAATTTGACCATGTACTGTGCCAGACAACTCTAAGACTGAAACTTATGAATAAGAAGCCAACTTGTGCTAACTGGGAGAAGTTCTTTTTAAGCTGGGAGTTTCCTATATCAATCAGACTATGAGACCATTCTTTATCTTTACACCTTCTCTTTAGACTATGTCTAACACAATATACCTCTATACAAGTACGCAATTCTTCATATTTGAATTTTATTATTTGGCTTTCTCAATCTTGTTATTATTTGAAGAATCATTCCTCTTTTTTGGCAGTGATCCTCCCACTGTCTCTTCTTTCTCAACTCCTCTCCTTCCCACCTTTTAAATGTGTTGCTTTTTCCATGTTGTGGTCAGACAAATCAGAAAACTAAGCATATTAGACTTATTTTTCAAGTAAAAGTAAATAAATTCTGAATGATATCATTGAGTAAGCTGGGTGCTACAGTGGATAATGCACTACAACAGCAGCCAACCCAGGAGTCAAGAGCTTGGAATTATTGGTTTCTTGGAGACCATTCTTACTCACTTCCAGAATATTTGATTTTTCTTCAACATATGATGTGCATGAGTGACTTCATAAAGTGCTATATGCGATTCCCACATATTTTTTAAAATATCTTATCGCTTGCATATATTTTTCAGAATGATCCATAATTTCCATATTATATCCTAAGAAAAACTCAAATTGCATCCCTAAATTAAAACACAAAAGAAAAATTGTGAAACCAAGATCTTGCCAATATTACTTTAGGATCTTAGGACTTACCAGGGTCATGGAATTAGTAAGTATCTTAGGCTGGATTTGAATTCAGGTCTTCCTTGCAGTACATTAACCATATGCCACCTAGGTGACTCAACAAGAATCTGTCCCCTCTAAAGCACTTCATTTTTAGAAAGATTACTATGATCTGATTCAAAACAGCTGCCTACTTCTTTCCTTGGATATCTCTTACGTTATCATACTTTATCATTACAGTCAAAACTGTCTTGTGCTTAGAGACACTATTTTAAGTATAAATCTCCTCAGAATAGGTATATCACAAGTATAAATATATCACATGCAGTTGCCAAATTCTTTAAATTTCCTAAAGCTGCCTAGGATAGTAAAACAAGAGATAATTGAAATATTTGAAAAAATTTTAAATGGCCCTGATTCAAAGTTGATTTTAGGGGTACAATTGGGGTCTTCTACATTTATGATTTCATCAATGAGGAAAGCTCCCAAAGCAGAAACCACTGATACATTTGATTTAAGAAACCTAGCCCTACAGTAAGGGCCATAGTCACTTGACTAGAACACTAAGACATTAAGTGCCTTGTCCAGGGTCTGTAGCCAATATGAGTCAAAGGCAAGTCTTGAATTCAGGTCTTTCTCATACTAGGACTCACCCTCTACCCACTTTACCTTGCTAACTCTCAAAATACAACACCTCCCTCTGATAGACTGTAAGCTTCTTGAGGTTAGGAATAGCTCCGTTTGAAGTTTTATATTTCTCAAACCAAGCACAGGGCTTAACACACAGTAGATGACACAGTGGACAGAATGCTGAACTCATCTTTGTGAGTTCAGATACAGACTTTTACTAAAAAACTTGCTAGTTGTCATCTAACACTCTTTGCCTCAGTTTCCTCATTTGCAAAATGATCTGGAAAATGAAATAGGAAAGAATTTCAACATCTTTACCAAGAAAACCAAAAATAATGTCATGAAGAGTCGAACACAATTGAATAACAAGAACAAAACATATTTAAATAATGATTATTAATGGATCCAATAATAATGCATTGTATTTTTTTCCTTTCTTTTTCAAATTTATTTTACTTAAAAAAAAGAATAGAAAAAGGAAAAACACAAAAGGAAAATAAAACAAAGCAAAACAATGCAGTACATTATCAAGTGCCCAGCAAAACATCAGGGAGGATTCAGAATATATAATAATAAATTACCAGTTCAAGAAAGGATATATAATATTAAAAGAAATTATATTCATAAGTGTCCATCTTTTCTTTGCTTCCTTGTACAGTATCCTTTTGTTCTCTGCTGTGTACTTTTTTTAACTTTATTTCTCTTTTCCCTTTTTAATCCCCCTTATTTCCCTCCAAAAGGCTATAGTTAAACACAGGTATATCATATACATATGTAGCTATATCTATATACATATACACACACATAAATTCACACCCACTCATACATACATACATTTATATATACACATACATAGAGCAACATGCATACAACTACATATACTCAAACACATGCATTCACATGCAAACATGCATCCAAAACAGCATCAGTATGGCTGACATATAATGTAGACTTCTCTCTTAATTGAATATTTAATCTTGACTTTGTCTAAGATCAAAGATTACTAGTCACACTTTTTTTCTAATAAATTTTACTCCTGAATTTTGTTGAAATGTCTGTATATATTTCTTCTTTCCTATACCTGCTAACTCTCCCGCCATAATTCTGTTCCTTAACTTGCCTTGCTATTAGTTAACATCCCCCTGGCCAAAGAATCCCTTCTTTATCTTCTTCCTCCACCCTTTGCTTCCCCTTCACCCATCCCTTCCCCCTTATTTTTTAAAATAGATTTTGGAGAGCGCATATCCTTGATGGTAATGGGATGTGTGTGTGTGTATGTGTGTGTGTGTGTGTGTGTGTGTGTGTATAGTGTTGCCTACTTAATCCAGTCCTAATGTGAGTAGGTTTTCAGAACTATGAACCCTCCTCCCTCCTATAATGCCTCTATGTCTATTCTTTCTCTGCTCCTTATTTGTGTACCATAATTACCATTTTTACCTTTTTCTAGGTAATTTTGTTTTTTTAGAGTCTACTCAACTCTGCCCCAATTTTTCTTTTTAGCTACCCAATGGCTGATTGAATCTTAAACATATGGTATACATTTCCATAAAACCATAAACAATTTTTTCCATGTTAAGTTCACTGAAATTGAGCTCTGATATTGGTTCTTATATGTTAAATTTTCTACTGAGTTCAGGTTTAGTTGAAAAAAAGTCCTGAAATTCTGCAAGTTCATTGAATGTTCACTTGTTCAATATAATGGATAATTTTCGGCCACAGGCCTAGTTCTTTGTTCCAGGACCTGTGGTCTTTCATGGTAGCTGCTGATAAGTCCTTATAATTCTAAATGTAATGCGAACACATTTGAATTATTATTTTTTTTCTTTCCTTGTTTCTTGCAAAATGTTCTCTTTGAACTGGAAGTTTTGAAGCTTGGTAATAATATTCCTATATGTTTTCAACAAAGGATCTCTTTGAGGTATTGTTTGGGGCATTTTTTTTTCTATTTCTATTCTTCTCCTCATGTTCTATCACTTCAGGACAATTTTCTTGGATTATTTCTTGCATTATTGGATCACAGCTTTTTTGGTCACAGCTTTCAAGTTGTTTTTGTTTTCTTGTTTTGTTCTTCAGATCACTTGGCTTTTCTTATAAGATGTTTCACTTTCTGTTTTTTTTTTTTTTTTCATTCTTTATATTCTGTTTTGTTATTTCTTGGTTTCTTATAGCTCTGGCCTCCTGTTACCTAATTCTAACTTTCATGGGGTTGCATTCATCTTTAAAACTCTGTATTTCCTTTTTTAGTTAGTTATCTTTATTCACTATCTTCTTGGATCTTTTTTGGATGGTTTATATATATATATATATATATATATTTTAGTTTTTCCTCAATATCTCTCATTTGTTTTTTGAATGTTTTCAAGTTCCAGAAATTTTTTATGGGCAAGAAGAAGCTTTTTTTTTTTTTTTTTTTTTTTTTAACTTCAGTGTCTTCCTCTGGGTCTTCCCAATACCCATAGTAGTTTTCTATGTTTGGGTTCTTTCTTCTTACCCAGTTCATTATTTAATTATTTAAATGAAAAGCATTAGTATAAGCACTTTTAATTGTGGGGTGGGGTACTTAAGTCTCACTTAAGCTCTCCCCTATGACCTGAAATCCCAAACCAAGAGCTCTCCCCTCCAGCAGATGCCTGCTGCCAGAAGTGTCCCTGCCTCTCTTTCTATACCCTTTCAGTATGCTAGCTTCTTCTCACCCAGGATCCTGTCTCTGCAGCACAACTGGGCCTGGCATTCCTAAACAGCCCAGACTGACTCAGTCTTCTCAGACTCAGACCCAGGACTCCACACAAAGTCTGGGAGATGAATGCTTCTGTGGTTCCTGCTGAGGCTCCAAACAAATCCAGCTAGCCAGCCCCAGGTTAGTTCTGATATCTGTGGAACTAGCCCAGAGATGTTTATACTTCATTCAGATAAATCCCCTCTCAGGGTTTTTCTCCAAATCTTCTTGGATTGTATCTGGAGGATCCCTGTTCTGCTCTAAGTCTTCTTGATTTTTCACTAGTCTGTGTTTGCCCTGAGGCTGAAATATGTTCTGTTTGTGGGGAAATCTGAAGAGCTTGAAATGTACTGACCTATTCTACCATCTTCCCAGAATCCTACTCTAAGGCTTTGCTTTTTATAGGTGAATTGATTCTTTTTTTAAAATTATTTCTTGTAAGTCAAACTATAGTTATTCATCTCTTTTTAAAAATGGCTAGTAATCTAGTATTTGCTCTATTTATTTATTTTTTTAAAAGAAACAAATCAAGGATTTTTGCTTCAATCTTAAATTGTCATTTCTCAACTCTGGTCCACATGCATTGTTTAACTATCAAAATCAACTATATACTATCTGATATTTTAAGCTTAGATATTTGGTTGATTTTTTTTCTCTTAGGGTTACAATCTTATTTCCTTTTCTGTTATCATAAGATTAGAACAGGGCAATGTTCATTCCCATTCTAAAAATTCAATCATATGCTCACATCAGTTCTGTAATTGATTGGGGGAGAGGATGATAGGATGGGCTGGACATGGGAATTCATTGGTACAAGTAATCCAATTACTTGAAGATTGAAGATCTTCTCTTGAAGATATTCTCTCTCCCACTGCAGTTTGCATACTCTTCTGTAACTCACTGATTGTTTTAGAAAGTCCCAAATAATACTTAGAGGTTGGGAAACTTGCCCAAAATGATTCTATCAGTATATGCCAGATCTTCCTTACTCAAAAACTAACTAATAATGGCTTATTTGTAATTGATACTCTGTGTGTGTGGGAGTATTTATATGTGTATGTAAATATGAAAATATATGTACACAAATATAGCAATTAAGACTCTAATTGTTATATTAAATGAAATTTCCTATTTGCTACTTTATCTTAAAAAAACAGATTCTTCCTTTAATCCCAGAAATAATTACTATAATCAAATTAACCTCAATATACTTTGAAAGATTTATTAATCATATTTGCAATGTTTACCTATACAGAGTGAAGGAAAGGGAATTCTTTATAAAAGGGACTTCTGGTCATGAAAATGGCTGACTGTTTAGACAAAATTTCTTATTAAAGGTGACTTGTTCTCAAAGATCAACAAATAGTACATGGTTGGGACAAAAGGTTTTTGTTATTTACGTACAGTTAGTCTAGGCCATGAAAGGAAAGATCTGGGTTATGGACATTTGCCATGGAAAGGCAATACTACTCAGGTACCATAGTCAATGAATGTTTAGCTATTTCTAGAAAAAGAAAACAAACAAGGCTGGTTTGTTTGTAATTTTTAAGGGGAAAAACTAAACCATTAGCAAACCATAAATATAAGACTGGCTGAAAGATTTCTATTTGGAAATTATTGTTAATTATAATTAATCATTACTAATATTGATTATTAATGTTGATTAATTAAAAAACTGACATTAAATTTAAGTGAGGCAGAGCTGTACAGAGTCATCAGCCTCACTGTCTCTTCCAGAATTATCAAAACAGGGGAAAACAAGTCCAAATGACAAGCAAGGCCCAGGATGCAATGGATGAGCTTGATATCTTCTATGACTGACAAAGCTCTAAGTGCTCCACACCACTACTTCAGTCAACTTTCTGGCCATTGGAATAAATTGTTTTCATCTTCCCATCCCATTAGGGAAGTCTTCACATGTTTGGGGTAAACACCCTGCTAACTCACCAATGGGTTTGAGACCCAACTGTTGCCCTAACCCAATTTAATACTTATGCTGGAGTGGTTTACTTGAGTGTGTCTGCTTTTCATGCTACATCTCATGGCAACCAGGTGACTTCAAGTAGCCACCAGTGATGAATGAGCAACACTCTATATTTCAATATAACTCTCTTGCTTTCTAATCCCTGTATACAATAACAAATACTATGCTTTTATAATTCTAGGGAAGAAAAACCAGACAAACAGAAACAAATAAGGAATCATCATAAGGGAGACTGCTTCCATGGGACAAGAAGGAAAGAAACTAGCATAATTGCAATCAAAAAGCTTAAAAGGTTTCATAGCTATATCAAGTGTTATGATATTATCTCTTAAGACCAAGAATCAGGAAGAAACAACTTGAGATTCATGCTTTTGTTCATTTTACTGCCTTTAGTGACCTATTGTGTGTTTTTTTGTTTTTGTTTTTGTTTTTTGGTGGGAGGAAAATGTTTTTTTTTTTTTAAACCATTTAATATTTCTCTGTTTAGGAACACAAACTAATTATCTTTAATACATGGTAAAATCTTGATGCAATAAAATTATTTAAGATAATTTCAAGGGAAAATATGTCTAAATGTAAAAGGGGGAAAACTCAGGAATAAAATTAAAGACCTAGCATTCATTGTCCTTGACTGACACACAAGGAGTCCCTTATTGATAAAGAGAGTAAGGGAAGATCTATCTAGGAAGGGATTCCCCTAAGATATGACTAACACCTATATATTCTTGTTAATCTTAATCCATCCGTCAACAGACATTTGTTAAGCACCTACCCTGTGCCAGGAGGTATACTCTCTGGAAATACAAAGACAAATACTGAAACAACGCTCACTTTCAAGGATATTACATTTAAATGAGGAGACGACCCAAAATGCCTAAATCACATGTAGCATAAAAATAAATTGAACAAGTACAAATTTACAAAGTAATTATATACAAAATAGTTTGATAGAAAAGGCACTAAAAAACTGGGGAATCCGAAAAGGTTTCATTCAGAAGATCTCATCTGAGCAGGATTTTAAAGGAAGAGAAGTAGTTCCAAGGTTCCTTTTGTTTCTATCATAGTAACCAATTTCTACTTTAAAAAAATGAAAATCACATTCAAAATAGAAGTTTTTCCAGTTGATTCTTTCATTATTTGAAGAATATTATCATTATGTTCAGAAGTTATTAAATGATCTTTGGCTAACAAAGAAACTATTAACATGTATCTGGAAAACTGAAGACTCCATCAGTTCTATGTCATGGTTTTGTGCCAGGTTTATAATCTATTTCCTCAATTCACCTTGACAGAGGTGAACTCTGAAACGGTGTCCCCTTTAATCTGTAAAAGAAGGGTGATTCAGGATCTCAGGGTCTCCCCTGGGAAAAGCATGCCTTTCCCTGATAACAAGGTCCCCAAGTTAAGTGGTCTCATTCAGTTGGAGATCTTGGCCTGATAGTCCTATTGAGTGGCTCAAAACTCCAAGACAAGTAATCTCTTTTCAACTGGAAATCTAGGCCCAGGCTTTGATTGAAGCCTGAGCCTCAGACCACTAATAAAAGACAACTCCGAATCCCAAATCTTTGCAGAAATTCGAAGCAGGATTATGCTTTGCCAAGAAACCTCTCTTCTTGGCAAAGCTGTGGGGATATTCTCTTAGTGTTGTCCTTTGCTGCCTTTCTGACAGGACCTTGCCACTAAGAAGTCTACATTCCTAGCAAAGCTGAAGCTCATTGCCAAACTCCTAATGAAGAGTTTGCCTGATAAGAAAGCTTCCTTCTTAGTGAACAATAACATTTCTTTTTTGCCACACAGATTTTAGGGTTTATGAATTCTTTTGCATTGGATCTCCAAGGTCGAAGGAAGGAAGGAAGGAAGGAAGGAAGGAAGGAAGGAAGGAAGGAAGGAAGGAAGGAAGGAAGGAAGGAAGGAAGGAAGGAAGGAAGGAAGGAAGGAAGGAAGGAAGGAAGGGAGACGAAAAATTGGAAAGCTAATTATAGCAGAACCTTGTCAACATCAGATGGCAGTATCCCTTGCCTGGTTGGATACTGACTGATACCAAGAGGTGTGTAAAAATTTAATTTATATAATATATAGTTTTTAAATTATACATTTCCACTATTTTTCCTATATGTATACACACACATTGTGCATATATACATTATGATAATTGTTAAATTCTACTTTATAAGTGGCTGACATAGATGTGCTTCATTGCAAACATACCTCATTGTAATATGGCAAAATCTCTGATTCTAAAGTCAGCTTTTTATTCAAGTAATTTATATCTATCATTATTGAATAGCTGCTTCTTATCCTTAAAAAGAATTCATGGCATTTTGATAAAGTAGGAAATTTTAAAATTTATATTTAGATTTATTTCACTATGTCTAAAAGTGAAAAAAATGACATTCTCATTTTAACTTTTACTAGGAATCTTTAAAATTAAGCACCACCATCCAATGACTATGAATGTGAGTGATTAACGATATGTACAATTACAAAGACTAGAAATCTTTTACTAGTATTGAAGAGGGTTTTACCTTAAGATGGTTCACTTGAGAGGAATATGACTAAGTTGTTTTTGTGATGAGACTAATTTGCAATCATTTCCTGACTATCTTTTCTCCATTCATGGTTCAGTTTCCTTATTGCTAAAATGGGAATAAAAAGAGTTTATTGTCTACTTAATAGAGTTGTTTCCAAAAGGAAAAAAAAAAAACAGTTTATAAATGTGTATGTGTTACATAAATGTGAGTTATGATTAATTAAAGTGGAAGAGGATACTGGAGCTTGAGGTTAGCCCCATGTGTGTAGATCTGAAATTTGGTGGAGTTACAGAATTTGTGATAAAATCTGAAGTAAAAGAGTCCAAGGTAGTGGAAAGGCTTAAAGTTGAGACCTTGTTTTGAATCTTGATCATCATTCTCTATTAGATGAAGAATGTAACTTCTGAATATTGTTATCATTTGTAAAATGAGGAGAAATAATTTAGTGTAAGAAAATAAAAAGAAAGAAGGAAGGAAGGAAGGAAGGAAGGAAGGAAGGAAGGAAGGAAGGAAGGGAGGGAGGGAGGGAGGGAGGGAGGGAGGGAGGGAGGGAGGGAGGGAGGGAGGGAGGGAGGGAGGGAGGGAGGAGAAATTTCAATTAATTTCACAAGTCTTGTGATAAATCAGAAAAACAGGAGTAGCAAGGGAGAAGGGAGAAGCTATAAAAGTAAACTAGTGTCAACATAGAGTAAGTACAACTCATAGCCATAAAGTTTTAAAGTGCTATTTTTCATTGTTATTTTCTTACTTATTTTTTTTTATTATAGCTTTATATTGACATAACATATGCACAGGTGATTTTTCAACATTGTCCCTGGCAATAACTTCTGTCCCAACTTTCCCCTTCCTTCCCTCCACCCCCTCCCCTAGATGCAGGCAGTGTCATACATGTGAAACATGTTAAAGTATATCTTAAATACAATATATGTGTACATATTTATACAGTTCTCTTGTTGCACAAGAAAAATAGGATTTAAAAAGATAAAAATAACCTGGGAAGAAAAACAAAAATGTAAACAGTCCACATTCATATCCCAATGTTCTTTCTTTTGGGTATAGCTGGTTCTGTTCATCACTGATCAATTGGAATTGAATTGGATCTTCTCATTGGCTAAGATATCCACTCCCATCAGAATACATTCTCATATAGTATTGTTATTGAAGTGTATAATGATCTCCTAGTTCTGCTCATTTCACTTAGCATCAGTTCATGTAAGTTTCTCCAAGTCTCTCTGTATTCATCCTGCTGGTTATTTCTTACAGAACAATAATATTCTATAACATTCATATATCACAATTTACCCAGCCATTCTCCAATTGATGGGCATCCATTCATTTTCCAGTTTCTAGCCACTACAAAAAGGGCTGCCACAAACATTTTTGCACATACAGGTCCCTTTCCTTTCTTTAATATCTCTTTGGTATATAAACCCAGTAGTAACACTGTTGGATCAAAGGGTATAGTGCTTTTTTTATTATTTTTTTTTATTTTTTTGCTGAGGTAATTGGGGTTAAGTGACTTGCCTAAGGTCACATAGCTAGGAAGTGTTAAGTGTCTGAGGTCACATTTGAACTCAGTCCCTCCTGAACTTCAGGGCTGGTGCTCTATCCACTGTGCCACTCTCTGCCCCAGCCACAAAGTATTGACTGAAAATAAGTAGAGGGTAAAATAAATCTAAATGAGCTAAATGAAAGAAAACAAAAGCCTAATAATCATAAATTTAAATGTGAATGGATGGAATAATATGATTAAAATAGAGTGGAATTGTATAAGAAAACAAGATGTAGCAATCTATTATGTTTATACTAAACTAAACATAGTAAGCTCTGTGATTCCAAATAATGATTCAAAAATTTTAAATCAAATTCTAGAAAAAAATGCTATAGAAATTTATCTAATATTTTTTATGAACAAGTTAGATTTATACCAGTAACGAGGTGATAGTTTAATCTTAGCAAAATAATTAACATCATAATATTCTAACAAAAAAAAAATGGACAATAACATGACTAAGTCAAAGATACAGGAAAAAACTTTTGATAATTTACAACATATATTCATTTAAATCTGAATAGTCCTCAGATGGGTACTTTTAATAGAATAAAAAAGTATAGAATAAAAATCCCAAAAGTTAACTTTATTTAGAGAGGGAAGATATCAGAAACTTTACAGAGAAACATGACTAAAATAAGCATGTCCCTTTTCTCTATTGTTATTTCATATAGATTCTGGAAAAGCTGCCAAAAAGTGAAGACAAAAATTTTAAAATAATATGCATAGAAATGATAAAAATATTCCTTTTTCTTATGATATCATTAGGATTTCAGGGTACAGTAAGATACTCTTCCTATATAAGGCCACCAAGCTAATTGAGGTTAGCCACCAAATGATGGGATATGGGGTGATACCCCAAAAGTATATTGAAGTTACTGGCTGATGTTCCTGGTAGACTCAAAAGAATTTGAAGATATTATACCTTCTCCAAAACAAGAGGCAAAGATTCTATTACCTTACCATAAGAGTTTTCAGGAAATAAAAGAAGTTTTAGCAATTTAGAAGAGGCCTAACAAGGTAAGGAGAAAGACTCCATTAAAGGGAAGCCACTCTCAGGGCATTTCAAATGGGAATATTACTGAGCTAAATCTAAAAGCAATTAAGGTCCTAATAGGTCTTAGCCAGTTTGTGAGGTATAGTTATCTTCTTTTATAAGGGAAATATAATCTGAAGTAAACTATTAGGTCATAATGATCTTATCAATGTTAGATATTTGGCAAAAAGCTTACTTAACAACAAAAAGCCCACTTAACAACAAAAGGCCCACTTAACAACAAAAGGCCCACTCAGCTCCCTAGATAATTTTATCAGTGCTCCTCCTTCCTTGCTTTAGAGAGTAGTTGGGCTGCCAGATTACATATAGTAAGTCAGGGTTTCTTTGTCAACAGCCAACCTAGCTACCCAAGATCTCATCAATAAACACACACACACACACACACACACACACACACACACACACACACACACACACACAAAACCATATTATACTAAGAAAACCACTGAGAATCAGTAAAGAAACTCTTTGCTTTGATCAAGTAACAATACTAAATAAATAAATATTATTTCATTATAACGAAAACAAAATCTAGGAGGGAACAATTACTACTGGAAACTATTTCAAAATAACTATAAAATGGATAAATATCAATAGTCAATCTGCCAAAACATAATAATGATTTTCATAAATACAATTATAGAAAACTCTGAAGAAATAAAGGCTGACTTAAATAATCAAAGGGATAGTCGTTACTTCTTGTTAGACTACAACAATATAATAAAAAAAATGACTGTTGCCTAAATTCATTTTCAAATTTGGTATTTCATCAATAATTCTATCAAGGAAATATGCTATAGAACTAGATAAAATAAAAATAAAAATCATTTAGGGGAAGATTAGACATTTTCTAGGATCTCATGAGAAATAATAATAATGAGAATTGAAGAAGAAATAAAACTTTAAGATACAAAGCTAAAATACAAAAGTAATAATCATCAAAATTATTTGATTTCAGATAAAAAAATAAGAAAAAAATAGGAGTCAAAAACACTAATCACTTGAGGAAGATAGCCTTACTACTGAAAAAGATGGAATACTGTTGAGCAGAAATGAAGTTTAGTGTTTAATATCCAAGACTTTCAGGGAAATAACAAAAATATATAGCATTTACAAAAAGACTTAGAAGTTTTAATAACAAAATAGCCCCAATTAAAGAGATATGCAGAGAAACTTCATTTTAGCAAAAGGAATCATGGACAATGAAGTAATATTAATGCTAAAAAAAATAGGCACATATCATAGAATAGGCTCCAAATTATTAAAGGAAAAGTTAAATGAATATCTTAGGATATATGGTATGTGTGTGTCTGTGCCTGTGTGTGTATAAATATATAGCATATTTTAAAAAACTATATCATGGGGGCTTGCAACTTTCCCCTCTCAGAGCTAGATAAATCTAACTATAAAATAAATGAGAAAGAATTCAAAGAGATGAATAGAATCTTAGAAAAGTGAGCTATGATAGACCTCTAAAAAAAGTGAATGGGAATAGAAAAAAATATATCCTTTTTTTCTCATCATTACATGGCGCTTTCCCAAAAACTGACCATGTAGTAGTCATAAAAACATAAAAATTTCACAACCAAATGTAGAAAAACAGAAATATTGAATGCAGTATTTCCATATCTTAATGCAATAAAAACTACATTCAATAAAGGCCTTGGAAACATTGATTAAAAATTAATTGGAAACTAGATAACCTAATACAAAGAATGAGTGGGTCAAAAACAAATCACAAAAAGGATCAATACTTTCATTAAAAAGAATGACAACAATGAGACAACATTCTAAAATTTGTGGGATGCAGCCAAAGTGTTACTTAAGGGAAAATTTATATCTCTAAATGCATACATTAATAAAAAAAGAGAAAGAGCAGATCAGTTAATTGATCATGCAACCAATTTTTTTTTTTTTTAGAAAAGAAGATTAGAAAAAGAACAAATTAAAAATACCCAATTAAATACCAAAATAGAAATCTTGAAAATCAAAGGAGAGTAATGAAATTGAAAGCTGATAAACTGATAAACAAAAAAAGGAGCTGGTTACATGAAAAAATAAAAATAAAAAATTAAATAGAAAATTTGATTAATTTGGATTTATAAAAGAAGACGAAGACCAAATTACTACTATCAAAAATGAAAAGAGTACATACACCATCAATGAAGATGAATTTAAAGAGATAATTAGGAGTAATTTTGTCCAATTATATGCTAGTAAAACTGAATTTTAAAAAATATAACCTGTCCAGAGTAAGAGAAGACAAAATAAAAAATTAAACAAACAACCTCATTTTAGGGGGAAAAACCCAGCAATTCTTAAATGATCTCCCTATGAAAAAATCTCCAGGACTAAGTGTATTCTACCAAACATTTAAGGAATAATTAATCCCAATACTACATAAATTATTTTAAAAATAGGTAAAGAAAGGGTCCTACTTAATTCCTTTCATGATTCAAATATGGTTTTGAAACCAAAATTAGAAAAACAGAAGAAAAAAAAAAATATTGACCAATTTCCTTAAAGACTGTTGATGTAAAAACTAAAAATACTCACAAGGAGATTACAGAAACCTATCACAAAAATCATATATTATGTTCAGGTACCATTTATATACCAGGAATGTAGGGTTGGTTCAATATTAGGAGAAATGTTGACATAATTGACCATATCAATAACAAAATATATAAAATTGATACAATCATATCAATAGGTGTGGAAAAGGCCTTTGAGAAAACAATACTTATTCCTACCAAAAACATATGAAAGCAAGGAATATATGAAGCCTTTTTAAAAATGGTAAGTACTATCTGTCTAATAAAACTAACAGCAAAATTATCTATACTTAGCCATTTGGGTGACAAACTTGAAAGCTGCTAAAGTTTTTACTTTTTAATTGTTTGTTTTATGAAAATAGCTAGCCAACAGATATCTGGCCATCAAGGAAGCTTCTATCACTGGGTTAATGGACATAATAGGACACTAGGTATTAGTTTAGCCTTTCAGCTTATTTGGTTTCTCTTTTTTTTTCCAGTTAATTGGCAGAATAATGACTAAATTGTTTTGCTGGCTTCTCATCCTTGGTAATCTTAAACTGGGTTTAGCAGATGTTGTGCTGCTTATTTCATTTGGAAATTGATTATTTGTCTCAAACCTGGAAGTTTGAATTCTTTCATTGCTTTCATAGAATATTTCTATCAGTTAGTAACCAGATGATGCCAGATTTTAAGCATTCTAATTGCAGGGTTCTGTGGTTCTTTTGAAAAAAGACATATTCTGCTCCTTTTTATGGACTTTGAGCATTCCTTCAACAAATGTTCATCGAATTTATGAGCATAAACCTAAACACACATCTGATATTGATTTTTGTAGGAAATGGAACTTGGCTTCCAAAAAAACCTTTCTATATTATCTTTCCTAGGCCCACATGAGGGTCCAGTTTCTAGGATACATTATGTATGCTTATAACTTTGACCAAGTAATATCTAAAAAAAAAGAATTATAATCATGATATTGTAATCCTAAATGCATAGCTACTATTATTATTACATTGTAATAAAAATGACAATTTTACCTGAATAGATTTACTTGCTCAGTGCCATGCCAATCAAACTACCAAATAATGATTTTATAAAACTTGAAAAATAATAACAAAATTCATCTGGAAGAATAAAATTTCAAGATTACCAAGGGAATCAATGAAGCATATGTGAAAGATCATTGTCTCACTCCAGATTTCAAATTATATTATGAAATGGTAATCATCAAAACAATATTGTACTGTTTAAGAAACTCAATAATAGAATGACCTGGTTCTTGGTATACTCAAAGATCCAAACTTTAAGAGGAAGAACTCAATGTTTGACAAAAATTTCTGGTAAAACTGGAAAACAGTTTTTCAGAAACTAAGCATAGACCAACATCTCACACTATACACCAAGATAAGGTCAAAAATGAATAAATTATACATTTAGACATAAATGGGAATATCACAGAAAACTAGGGAAGCATTGAAAAAGGTACCTGTCAGACCTCTGAGTAAGGGAAGAATTTATGATCAAACAAGAAATAGAAGATATCATTGGAAACAAAATAAATAATTTTGATTACAGTAAATAAATACAAAAGCTTTGCAAACAAAACTTTTGTAGCTAAAATAAGGAGGATAGGAAATAAGAAAAATTTACCAGTCAATTTTCCCTGATAATGGTCTCATTTTTCAATGGAAACTGAGCCAAATTAATAAAAATAAGACCCATGACCCAGTTGATAATCATCAAAGAATATGAATTATTTTCAGAAGAAATCAAAACTAATAAGAATCACATGAAAAAATACTCTAAAATCACTACTGATTAGAGAAATGAAAATTAAACAAACCTGAGATACCCCTTCATACCTATCAGATTAGTTAACATGACAGAAAAGGGAAATAACAAATGTTGGCAGGGGCATGGAAAATTGGAACATTGATGTACTGTAAGTAAAGCTACAATCTAGTACAAACATTTTGGAAAAGATTTTAGAAATACAATCATACATTGGCCCAGCAATGCCAGGACTAGGCTTATATCCCAAAGAGATTTAAAAAAAAGCAGGGGTAGGATGGGAAGAAGGACCTATTTGAACAAAAATATTTACAGTAGCTCTTTTTGTGTTTCAAAAAAATTACAAACTGAAGAGATGCCCATCAGTTGAGAAATAGCTGAACACGTTGTGGTATGTGATTGTGATGTAATAGTCATGTGCCATAAGAAATGATGAGCAGGAAGGTTTCAGAAAAATCCACAAAGACTTATATGAACTTAGACAAGGTGAAGTGAGCAGATATAGAATGTTATATATAATGATAGCAACTTGATAGATTTAATAGATTTAATTACTTTGATCAAGACATTGATCCAAGATAATTTCAATAGATCCATGATGAAAAATGCTACATACCTTTAGAGAAAGACCTGAACTCGAAATACAAATTAAAGCATATTTTAAAAATTTGTATTTGTTGTTATTTTATGTATATTTTATAACATAACTAATATAGAAATATGTTTTGCACAGCTTTATATTTATAATTAATATTAAATTGTCTTAAAAGGGGGAGTACATGAGGGAGAGAAATTAGAACTCTAAAGTTTTCAAAATTTATTTTTAAATTATTTTAAATAGAATAAGTAAATATTTAATGAAATAAATAAAAAATTTAAATGCACTAAGACTTTTGTTAAATACTGTGTAAAACCAAGAGCCATTCCTTAATGATAGGACATCAAAGGATATTACAAATATCTCCAAAAGAACTTAAACTACTAGCAATTATATGGAAGATTATTCTAGGTCACTAATAAGAGATATTAAAAGAAAAAAAACACAACCCGAATAGTTTCACCTGACATATTTGCAAATTGGTAAATATGACATGGTGGGAATAATCGATGTTAGAGAAAGTGAATTCTTCCAACAATTCTGGAAAGTAATTTAGAATTTTGATTTAAAAAAAGTAATTAAAATATTTATATTCTTTGGGCCTGAAACTCCATTGATAAATGTATTGATTAAGTAGATCAGAGAAAGAAAGCTCTCATATGTACCAAAAAATAATGAGTGGGATTGATATCACTTTTATCCTACTTCAGATTTGATACCTTAAGTAGGTGTGAACATGTTTCAATCATTAGGTTATCAAGAAAGTATACAGATACATAGATATTTCTCGGTAGGAAAGGGAAGAGGGATGTACTTCTTTAGAAATATAAGTGATATTTTTAAAAAGTGAGATTTTTTTTAAATTATGAAACTGAGAAGGAAAAAAGTTTAAAAAACAGACCTTGGTCATATATCTAGGAGGGTACAAATTATAGACTTAGACTTATTATTTTTGTCTCCATGTTTTATAAACACTCTTTCAATTATACTCACAGCAAGTCATTTTCCCTTTCTGTGTCTCTACACCTGAATTTTAAATGTGTGTGTGTATGTATAAATATAGGTATAGCTATATGTTTATATATCTATATATGGGCATGGAAACATATATAAATTGTGTGTACATACATACACATGTTATTTAACTTCATCAAAGGAATTCATGAAAAGAAAGTATTATTTTCAAACCACTAATTTTATACACTTACCTACTCTTCCAAGAAAAGGAAGATAAATTTTCATTCTTAAAACATGAATTTTTCTATAAGGGATAACTTTATCCCTTACTTCTGTAGAGTTGCTTATTCATAAGAACCTCTATTAAAAGGTTCAATTCATTGCTGAGATCTAATTCACCTAAGAATTTTGAGTACAACTTGAAGTCAACATATCCCACCAAGTAAATTTCTACAGATGCAATCAGAATCAGAATTTGGATAAGAAAATTAAGAGTGAAAAGCAAACCCCAAACTCACTTTTCTCCAAATGGGTCTTAGATAATAGGATACTAGATGAAGAACTATAATTGACCTCATAGATGATTTAGTCAAGCTTCCTTATGTTACAGATGAGGAAACTGAGGCACAGGACGCTAAATTAATTGCCCAAGAAGTTTTAGAGGTTGTAAGTATTAAAAGAAGGATTTAAATTCATATCCCTTGACTTCAGAAGCAGATATTTTCCCGCTATACTGTCTGCTGTTTCATACTATCACATAAAATTTGTTTCAATTTGATCAATTCTTTTTGAGTGCCTACAATCTCCAGCACATTTCTAACATAGTACTTGCTACTAAAACAGTGTAATAAAATAATTACTGATATTTATATAACATTTTAAATTTCCCAGAGTGATTTAGATACATAGTTTCATTTGACTCTCTTAAGAATTAATAATCAACAAATGTAAAGTGCTGTTGTCTCCAGAAGCTGCTGATCCCTCTCTGGAAGGAGATCTTCTGTGTTAACTCAAATCTCTCGGACAGATTCTTCTTCCTGTAGAGAACCGTTGTCTCCAGGCAGTTGCCATTAACTCTGGTCCAGAGAAGTGACTTCCCTTCCTGCAGAGAGCCCCGTCAAGCCGATGTAGTGTAGAGACTTCTCCTCTTTCTGGAGTGCTGTCCTCTTTTATCCTCCCAGAAAATGGGCGTGGGATAATGCAAGGGCTTCTGGGAAGAGCCACTTCAACCAATGAGCTTGCTCCTCCCAAGCAGGCAAGCTCTTCCTTAGGAATTCACAAGTCAAACTACCAGGAAAGGCCGGAACTAGAGAATTGTTAAGTACCAATTTAGCACTTAGTAAGAACCTAACAAACAAACATTGTTATTTGCTATTTTCTGGTCACTGTGTTAAATATTAAGAATATAAGAAGGCAATCTATCAGAAGATACCATTATTCTTCCAAAGTTGTAGGTGAGAAACTGTTCCAAGAAGTTAACCAAGCTTGCCCATGGTCACAAATGCCTGAACCAATTAGTGAACCTACATTTTCCAAATCCCATTCCAGAGCCTTATTCACCATGCCACAAAATTCAGACTTTTAGCAAGATTATTTTTTCTGGATTTAAGTTCAGATAAGCTTGTCATACATTTCCAAATATGTGTACTGGAGGGTCACCTAAAGCAGGTCATCCTAATGTCGTTTATGAAACTAGTTAGATAAATAGATAGATGTATGTATATATATAGTATATGTATATGTATATTTATATAGGATAGTTAAATATGTATGTATTTTCATATATGTTTATATGTAATATATATTTAACAGAGTACACACACACACATACATTTAATAGAGGCACCTCAAAGTGCCTGGTAAACTGCAAAGACTGGTAAACAGAACTAGGAATATTTTAGTTCAAATTTTACCTCTACTACTAAGTTTGCATGTCTTTGAGCAACTTGTTTAACCATTCTATGCCTAAGGCAGCTCATGGATATGAATAGTGATAAATTATAAACTTAAGGCTGTGATCTCCACTAGTGCAGGGACTTATCACACCATGGAAAAAAATTATTTTTAAGAGTATTTTTAGAGAGAGTGGGAGAGATGGAGAGATTGATGGAGAAATGAAGAGAAAGATTAAAGGAAGAAAAGAAAAGGAGAGATAAAAAGAGAGAAAGCGGGATAGAGAGGTAGCAGAACAAAGGGAGGGTAGAGGAAGTTTGAGAAAGAGAAGCACTGCTGAAGAGTGGATGGATGGCCTTGGAAGTTCTTGGAGTAGTTTTAATTCTAGATGGAAATACATAGGACATTTACTCAAAGTCACTCCTTTAACAGGAAGGAGGAAACTGAGATTCAGACATCATATTGGTATGAATCAAATGCAAGATTTTTACCCAACGGGTAGGAAAACCTAAATAATCATGTTCTTATGGATGGACATCATAGCAAATTATTCCATGCTGAATCCCTAGGACTTGATTGCTCTCTAATTGGATTGTATTCAGTAGACTGGCATCTCCTTAACACCCACATTTTTTGGCCTCTTTTTTAGTACCACAAACAGTCTGGTCCTGACCACTCTTACTTACCTCATACTCAATTGGGTTTCCTATCATTTGGTCGTTTGTTTCTAGTCCATCCTTCATATGGCTGCCAAAGCGATTTTCTTAAAACAAAGGTCCATCCAAGTTATTTTCTTACTTAGGAACCATCAGTGGCTTTCCATTGTCTCGAAAATAAATAAATCTTAGGGGATGGTATATTGAGTCATCTTTTGTCTCAATTCTTACCCAGCCTTTAATCATTGAATGGACGTGACTTCAGACAAACTGAGGCCTGGAAATGGTCTTTTGAAAGACCAAGGTCACTGACTGCATTTTGGGTCTTCACCAGTTTTCTTGATCTTTATCTTGCCACTGGATCCTGATCACACTGGAGAATGAGACCGATGACTTTGCATTGTTCTGACTCATTCAAATTGAATTTCCTGCCCATATCAAGACATCGTGTTTGATGTCATTGGTCCTCCTTGAAAAAAAAAAAAAAAGACACATAAAAACAAGAAAATAACAATAATCTACTAAGTCACAGAGAAGTGCAGAGTACAGTTACTGAGAAAATGGCAAATGTTTTGCATATTTATTCATGATATTTTTAAAAATATGTTTATCTGATATATAAACATATGCACATATTTTCCATTTTATGTAAGATATTAAATGAATCAATGAGACACAAAGAAAGGTGATTTAGGTCAAAGTGAAAAAAACAACAACCTTGCTTTTATTTTTCTTTTTCCAAATCCAGGTTACTGGATAGCTTCTGCCATCTCAGCATTGCTAGGTATTTCATGCACACAAAAGTCACAGCTGACTTTGCTCTGGGGAGTGCTTAGACCATCCACAATAATGGGCAACTGCCCTCAGGAACTTATCTCCTCATCACACAGAAACATAACACTGTGACTAAAAAGAAGAGATAAGAAGAACACATCTCAGCATAAAACCCATTATTCTTCATGAAAATCAGTTCTATTCTACTGTTACACAAATGCTATCTGCATCCCTCGATGGGTCACAGAATCGCAGAACCAGACAGGACTGCAAAAGCCACCTATGTTAACTTGTAATGGAATCAAATACCCATTCTGCCTTTGCTTCAAGACCGGTAATGAGTGGGGAGCCTTCTCCCTCCTAAAGGAACCAGTTCTACCTTTGGGTAGAATATCTTTTTCATAGCATCACAGACCTAGAGCAAGCAGACTTAGAATAAGGAGGTTTGTGTTCCGAGCTCCTCATTTTGCATATGAGAAAACTGAGTCTCACAGAGGCTAAGTGGCTTACCCGGAATAGTACATGAAGTTAGTGGTGCATCTGTGATTTGAACTCTGATCCTGTCATTTTACGGATTATGGTTCTTTTCATACAATCTCAATTTGCAATTTTAAAAATGACTAGCCTTATGGGCAAGAAGAATTTGTAAAGAGAAAAATGTAAGCTTTATAGGAAAAAAGGGAGCTCACTGCCCCTAATAAAAAGTGGGTCGAGGCTAATTGTCCTGACCCCTTTGCCAGGATTCCCTGTATCGTTTCTATCCCAGTGCCTTACAAATAATAGGAGTTCAATTAGAAAGTGTGATTTAATTCATGCCACAGTGTATATTTCCATCTAAATGTTATCTAAGCACAACAGTTGTCAGCAAAAATCAGGCAACCTTCCTATTTAGACACAAAATGGTGACAATTGAGCAGGTTTAGTCAAAATCTGTTTGCTAAATGTTAACTTTTTGCCTCAATATTTTGTCGGCTGGCATCCTTCCCTTTTTTGTTCCTTAACGAGAATTTGGTATTTTCATCCTTTAAAAAAAAATTCTGTGGCAAAATAAATCTCTTCCATTTTCTCTCTCATGAATTGTGGATGTAACATTGATTTATCTCACACCTACTTTTTGAGAGTATACAACACGCCAATCTAGGCCAGCTTAATGGTTCATCCTATACAAATTAGGTCTCTGATAGAACACCAATGGACATTTGGTGGCCTCCATGCCAGGCCTAAGGCAATGGAGGTGTAAGTTCAAACTTTGCTATCCTCCCTTCAAAAACCCATTATATATTTAACATTCATAGAAATGCATTATATGGCTTCTATGAATTGATTTCTATTTTTTGATTGTATATCTTTTGAAGATATAAAGTATACAAGTTTATTGGATGTTTTCCTAATGTGTTTTCATTTATTTATCCTAAAGTTATGTCTCTCACTAGCTCAAAGTATACTTTCTTCCTTCTAAAATCAACTTTTGATAAATAAAAATCTATGCATAGTATTTATAATTTCAAAAATTCTGATTATTGTGTGCACATGTAGGAGGGTGAGAACTTGAAGAGGGTGTTTATTCTCAAGAGATCACTTGATTATTTTAGCTTGTTACCTTATATTTTGATGGTGAATCATCAGTCAAAAAGCTTTCTAACTCTAATAATAATAAAAATAAAAATAATATGAAGACATACAGCACTTTGCCATTTGTGAGCACTTGGCAAAAAGTTATATCTATCACATGAAACTTAAAATTACTCTATGAGATAGGAATCATAGATAGTATTATCCCCACTTTACAGATTGGAAAATAAAGCCCAGGGTTTTGGTGGTTTTATGTTTTGTTTTTTTGTTGTTTTGCTTTTTGTAACTTGTCAGAATCATACAGCCAGGAAATACTAGAATTGGATTTGAGCTCTGGTCCTCTTGTGTCCAAGTCCAGCACTCTGCCAACTAGACTAAAGAATCTTTCCTTTCTGAGGCTTCCATTTGCCAATAAGGTTAGAGGATTCCGAAAAAGAATTGCTCTGATTTCGCTACAAATGTATCCTTCCTCTGACTTGTTATTCTGATATTTCCAAAGAGTTTATTTCCAGTGTCAAAAAAAATTAAGCTTATATCTAAAAGTAAGCTTTCATAAAAAAAATAATGAAACATCATCAATCGAACCATCCTATTAAAGCATAGAAAGGCTAATTTCTAAAGGGTGACTGATGAATTACATTATTTTGGCTGTAGTGACTGATAACACATATAAAAACAGACAGTGGTCCTAATCTCTGTGTGTGACTCATTTCCACTTTTCCAAGGGAATGGACAAGAGGGTAGATAGAAGATGTTAATGAATAGATAGTTGTTCACTTGTCTTTAAACTTCATTATAATTAGTGAAAATGTACATAAAGTTAATTATATAATAAAGTATATGCTTTCAGTCTGTTATAAAGCAAGTTAAAGATGATATGTAAAACACCTTGATAAATTTAAGCCATACATATAAATTTAGTATTATCTCTTTTATCATTATCTCTTTTTTTTCTATTAGTCATTTCTCTTTTTAGTGCTTTTTTTAGTAATATCTTTTTCTTTTCATCTTTTTTTGATTGTGTTCAGATAGAAATAATCCTGGAAGGAGTTCTTATCCTCTTATCATTTTTCTTATTTAATATTCTACAAGCTTATGTAGTTAGATAAAAACCTGCTTTTTGTAGTTATTTTGAATAAAAACATTAGGATATAAACTCATCCTCTGTAGGGTCACTGAAAGCATTCGAGGTATATTTCCAGTAGCAGAGAGGCAGGACGTGTAACTTATAGTGCTATTTCTTTGTCTAGTTAGATCTCCATGTTTCGCAAGCATTTTTCTTTAATATTACTCTAAGATGTTGAGTATTTGGGATAGTAATATGTAGTAAAATCATTGCTTTTTTAATTTTTAAATTAATTGATGCTCTATCTGGGCAATGGTGAGCAATAGTTCAGGATTAATGCTCTGGGATTTGTTTAGTTTATTGGTTGAATTTTGCATGTCGTTTGTCATTCGTTTAAAAAAATACACTTCTGATGATAATACTAATGACTAGATCATATTTTGTAGATGCAAACTTGTACTATATACATATATATACATATATATATATATACATATATGTGTGTATATATATATAGATACGTACCTCAGAGTTACATATAACAAAGTTTTAACTGTTTTCTTAAATAATTGATTATTATGTTCAGAATAACCTTTTCATAATATCTGGTAGCAATGACCTGACTCTGAATTATCATCATGAATCCATTTGTTTCCACTAACAAATTCACATAAATTCAGAGCAAAGAAGCATAAAAAATGATTTAATTGTTCAGATTTGTTTGTTAAAATGAAAGGATTATGGTCAACTTTGAGGTTTTTTAGTCTACTTTTTAATTTTATTTTATTGGCTCCTCCTGGAGGCATATATTTAATAGGATTCTCTTTCCAGCTTCTGTAGGAAAAGCTTGTGAGAAAAGGAAAAGAAGAAAGACTTGAATTAAATAAGAAGGAAAAAGAAACCATGTAATTGACTTGTAAGGGACTTATAGGGACTTCAAATAGGGAAGTAGGTCAAAGACTGAAAGTGAGGAAGACAAACAGGAAATTTTGAAGGAAAACAAATTTCAGATTAGCGACTGGTCCAGATTTGACTTTTGGTCAAGATTAGAATAATTAAAGAGGATGTACAAGGTACAAGGCAGACTAAAGAATATTAACAATCATAACCTGAAGCAAGACTCAAGCCAGAAAAAGAGAAGGTAATAAAAGGAAGTTGAGGGAAGGTAAATGGAACAGAGAACAAAGAAAATTTATATTTATTTTATGATGAAATTATTTCATAATATATTCTAATACTTTTTGTTCTGTACATATTAGCTGTTTTCCTCCATCTTTGTCCTCCTTGAGAATTGCTTGAAGAGTGAATAAAAACTAGTAGAGTAATTTTGATACTACTTTTAAAAAATTACAAACATACATGCTAAACAATGGGCTTGGGATATATATATATATATATACACATATATATATATATATACACACACATATATATATATGTATGTACTTATATGAACATGTATGTAAAAAAGCTGAAGAAGAAATAGATGTTACTCTGGAATTATTTTTTAGATCAAAGAAAATTGGAAGATGAAGTTGTTTGGTGGTATGGTCAGGTTATTAATTTATGAAAATCAAAGTTTTAACCATGTGTTTAAAGAATAAATACCCACCATTATTTTATTCAAAAAGCTGATAGTATAAAATAGTATGAAACTTTGGAGAATTTATCTATGTATTGGTTGGCATTGAGTATGCATTGTGTGTAGCTCTCCAATAGTCACATCTGTGTTCAATCACTTAGAGTGTTCCATAGAAGGGAAAGGAAATGATAAGGATGCCTGTACAATTAGAGCTTAAAAAGAGGTTAAAGATTCTCCCTGGTCATCTCACCACATGTTATTTGTTCATGAAGAACTTACACAGACACTATGAAAATAACAGTAGAAATTTAAGAAGTGTTAATTAAACTGGGCTCAGTTGCCCAGAATAAAGAAGTATTGGCAAATGGTCAAAGGATATGAACAGGCAATTTTCAGATGAAGAAATTAAAGCTATCTATAGGCATATGAAAAATGCTCTAGATTATTATTGATTGAAGAAATGCAAATTTAAAAATCTCTGAGGTGCTACCTCATATCTTTCAGATTGGCTAAGATGATAGGAAATGATAATGACAAATATTAGAGGGAATGTGCCACTATTAGGTCCGTTTTTCAAGAAAATCAATCTAGAACATCACATTGAGAATACAAATAAAAATCAAAAACAGCTCCTGTCCTCAAAGAGCTAATATTTTAATTAGGGCAATACCATATATCAAAACACAGAAGATAAAGGTCAAGCTGGTGAAGGATAACTTGAGAGAATCTTGGTAGCTTATGGGAACCAGGAAATGTCTCCTGGAGAAGGTAGTTTTGGGACCGAGTCTTAAAGCAAAGAAAGGAATCAGAAATTGATAAATAAAACTTTCTAACCATGGGAATGGCCTGGGAAAAAGCAGACATGAAAACATGAGATAGAGAATTATGTGAGAGAAACAATTAGATCATTCTGGCTGGATCAGAGACTGGAGAAGAGTAAAATGTAAGAAGCATAAAAAGCAAGTAGGGGACAAGTTGGGAAGAAAATGAGATACCAAAAGGCTTCGTTTTGGAAAGAGCAAGGAGAACAAAGATAATTGATACTCTGGGACACTTTCTGAACAGTAAGAAGAATCTGGTATTTAACTTAAAATAATGGCAACTTTGGGATTAAGTGACCATTGCCTCATTAATTTCATGATAACAAGGGAGAGGAAAAGCAAGCTTAGTTCAATATCCATTCTAGGTTTTGGCATAATATTTTTCAGGGGAAGACTGACTAAGAGAAGTGGGTAAGCTCTCAAGAATAAAATTCTGAAGATGTAGAAATTATCCTTAGAAGGAAGAAAAGCAAGGAGTTGCATTTCAATATAAAAGAAGGGACAAGAGAATCTTTTAAGAAACTATAAAGTTTTTATCCATACAGTTTGTATTTTTGAAAAATATTTTTTTAAAATATCAAAATATATATCATGATGGGTGAGATGGTATTAGTTTGTCATAATAGCTGTAGTAGATTTCTTGAGTCCAGGAGTTCTGTGTTCACTGTGCTAAGGCAATGCACAATGTGTATTGTTTGAAATTAATATGACAAAACCTGAAGAGAGGACCACAAGGTTAAGTGAGGAGGTATGAACTACTCCAACCAGAAACTGAGCACACCAAAGCTGATAGATGATAGATGACAAATAGATAGATAGATAGATGGATGAATGGAAGGATGGATGGATGAATGGATGAATGGATTGCTACAGATACATATATCTATGTCTATGTACAGGTATGTGTATATTATGAAAACAGAGGCACTAAAATGCCATATATGCATATATTCTGTCTCTTTATACACAAATATACATACACGTTCATATAAGTACATACATATATATATATATGAATATACACATATATGTGTATATATATATATATATATATATATTATATATATCCCAAGTCTAGCATGTATGTTTGTAATTTTATCAAAATTACTCTACTAGTTTTTATTCACTCTTCAAGCAATTCTCAAGGAGGACAAAGATGGAGGAAAACAGCTAATATGTACAGATCAAAAAGTATTAGAATATATTATGAAATAATTTCATCATAAAATAATGTGATTGTGATGTAGCCAATATTTTTCTGCCTCAGTTTCTTTATCTTTCAAATGGAAATTATATTAGTATCTATTTTCCAGGGTTATTGCAAGGATAAAATGAGATATTTGTCTTTGCATATCTTAAAATTCTATATTAAAATTCTACCTGATTATTATTAAAACTTACATTTTTAAAAAATAATGTGTAGGAGTTATAAGTAAAAATAACTGAGAATGTATATGAATAAGAAATGTAGACCTCGGAATAATCTCAGAAAGAATAGAGCTCTATAGAAGTTGAGATTGTCGATGTGTAGTGACAACAAAAATACTTGCTCTAATTATGTTTTGGGCAATGAAAGGCTAATAATGCTGCTCAGGTTATATGAAAAAAAAAAGATAATAGTGAGAAGACTGAATGATTCATATCTTTTTTGGATATATATTTCTTCCAAGGAGAATCATCTTTGGACTGAGAAAGAAAATATTAAAATGCAGAGCAGGCAATGAAAACCCCCAAATAAGTAAGAAAATATAAGCAAGTTCAAGTATCCAGGCCTGGATGAATGACATCCCAGGATACTGAAAAGTCTGGCAGATGTGACTGGTAAGACATTGAAGAAGGAGAAAGGTGATGAAAGACTGAGGGATCGATGTTTTCCTGATTTTCACAAAAGGTAATAAGATAAAAGACTTTAAACTGTATGCTAACGAACTTGACTTCTTTTCCTGGAAAACGGTTTTGGAACACATTTTCCTGAATTGGTTTTGTGAACATTTAGAAGAGAAATTGATCACTAAAAGTCAAAATGATTCCATCAAAAATAAATCTTGCCTGACTAATTCTATCACCATTTTTGATGTGCTAACTGTATTGACAATCTGGAAGGATTTGGCAAATATCAACTTGGATTTTAGAAAGGAAAAAAAAAAGCATTTGGAAAAGACTCTTAAACTCTCCTATAAAAATGTGGAGAAATGTGGGATGAGTAGTTGGAGAATTTGGAGGTTTTTACCTATATTAATAGGAAACACAGAGTATTCATTAATGCCTCTATTCAACTTGTAGGATGTTTTTGCATCAAGTTCCCCAGAAATCTATGTTTGACCCTGTACTGTTTAACATTTACCTGAAGACTTAAAAGAAGAATATGATTGTCAAATATGCAGTTGACATGTTATATATGAGGTAGTATACAAGACCTGAGCTTAAGCAACATACCACCTATATGACTATAGAGGCCATTTCATCTTTCTGGGGTCAAAGAAGTATTCTAAAATTCTGTTTTAGAGAAAGTGTTGACCTGTTTTGGTAGTAGATGTTTCCTTGCCTAGGAATTCCCTATTCCAATGAAATCACTGATACTTTACATATTTTATTCTCCTAGTATAATGCAATTCTCTGAGTCGTAGAAGTGGTTATAATTTTGTCACCATACCTTCAGCATCTTTAAAAATGTTAAGTGGTTGATAAATGCTTGCTACTGTTGTTAATCCATTTTTTTGTGAGGATCAATAACATCATGACTTTGGAATATAATAGTACATGATGGAAGATGTCTTGACTTGGATTTGAATTGGAATTAATTGAGGCAGAAAGTTGTCAGCCTTACATTGTCTTTCTGAGTCATCAAAGTCTAGTAGCAAGATGATGGTTAGGGATACGGTGGATGGCCTTAGTATCCTAGATGTTTGAACTAAGCTCTCAGACAACTTTGTGGCTCTTGGAATAATTTATTCTCATCCTCCCATTCCACTAAGAGAAGTATTCACATTTTTAGTGGAAATATTGTAAAAAAATCAGTTTAAACCCAAATTCACTAATGGACTTGAGGCCTGTTGGTTACCTGCAACCTGGATTGGTCCATCCATCAAGATGGTTTATTGAGATGGTATCACTGTGGTTGCTACTACTTCTTGGATCTACAGGTGACACTTAGATACAGGGGTCTTATTCCTCCCTGAACATGCACCAAGGATTTTGCCTTCCTTAGGAAGGAGGTGACAGTCAATAGAATGATGGGCCTGAAGTCAGGAAGATTCATGTTGTCGAATTCAAATCTGTCCTTAGGCATTTACCAGCTGTGTGACTCTGGGCAAATGACTTAACCCTGTTGGTTTTAGTTTTCTCAACTGTAAAATGAACTGGAGAAGGAAATCACAAACCATTGCAGTATCTTTGGCAAGAAAACCAAAAATGGGATCACACGGAGTCAGACATGTCTAATTGACTAAACAAATGTTTGTTATATTATATGAGAATGTGGGCTCATCCTGGAGAGCCTTGAAGAGAAACTGAGAAGGAAACATGTGGGCTTTAATAGAAGTTTTTCTTCTAGACCATATCTTTGCAATCACGCATGAAGTGCAGACAATATAATATCCTTCTGTGTCTTTTGCATAATTGTTTCAAAAAAGCATTTGATTTAGTAACACTAACTGCATTCCAAAAAAACTCTCCTCAAATTACTTCTTTGTCAAATGTGCTTTCTAGGTGGATGAGTAGAAGGCTCCCCAAAGTTAGCCACAAAATCTTAAAAAAAAACTGGAAAAACATATCCAAAATATGGGATTGATCATCTATGGAAGAGTTCTGCAAAGATAACAGCTAGAAAACATAAAAAATGAGAGAGCCTATAAGGCCATGTTCCTCCCTGGTGGGAGAGTCAGCAAGGAGAATCTGGATTCATATACAAATTGAAGTAAAAGAAGATTCTCAGAAAACTGCATGGTCTAAAGTTACTACAGTAGTATTTTTAACAACATTGATGTATATTTTACAATAATTGTAACTTACAATGTTGGACTAAATTTTCTACCCCAGAGCAAGGAATTAATATAACACCACATGCTCAGAGACAGCCAGAATGATGATATATTAATTAAATTGTGTTGTCTCGATTTAGTTTTCCACTAGAATATTAATGAGAGTCCACCTAATGCTTCCATGTATGAATCAGTTAGGGTGCAACATTTCTCTTATGCTAAGATCTGCAATCAATATTAAATTGCTGTATGATAAGCACATGTCTTTGGGTAATGGGCATGCGTTAATTTCATTGCAACATCTGCTTATGTGTTCTTCAAAGAAGCCAATTATTCAATGCTAAAATATAAAACATGTTTTTCTCTACAGTTGTTTTGCCTTGAAGGAGAATATGCAAAAGGGAATTGCAAATAGTTTACAACAAATGACGGAATAGAGTTGTTTTATATCCCTGATGTTTAATGTTTCTTTGAAAAGTCATGAGTGAAATGACAATTTTATGAGAATTATATGCAAGAAATTAAAAAAAAGAAACAGTGGTCAGGAAACAATTATTAATTAAGCCAAATCATCTTAGTATGGCATCTACTTCATAAAGGTAAATTCAAAACTAGGAAACCTTCATCAATTCTTTTAGGATCTTAAAAAAACGGTTATGTATTCCCTAGAATTTCCATTTCCAACATTTTTTCTCCAGAACAAATATAGGGGAGAGTTTCTTCCTGTTTATGACTCTGCTGAGGGGGGAAATGGAAATATCTCATTGACATTATAAGAAAAATTATATAATAAGAGTTGCAGGAATTTAGATATAAAACTGGAAAAGGCCACAGAGATTATCCAGAGCAAGTTTTTAATTTTTTATAGAAAAGGAAACCTCCGTGGACATGGACATGAAATGACTTATCTCAGTCAACAAAAGTGGGATTTGAGCCCTGTTCTATTTTTTCCATTTTGTCACCTCATTCCTCAATGTTGTTTGAATTGATGAGAGAAAAGGGAGGGGGACAAAAAGAGAAACAAGAAGAGAGACAGAAACATACAGAAAGAGCAGCATAAACCCAGAGAGATTTACAAAGGCACGAAGTCAGAGAGACACACAGACAGATAGATGGAGAGAGAGAGAGAGACAGAAAGACAGAGACAGACAGAGAGACAGAGAAACACAGAGAGACAGAGACACAGAGAGAGACAGAGAGACAGAGAGAGAGAGAGACAGACAGACAGAGAGACAGAGAGAGAGACAGAGAGACAGAGAGAGACAGAGAGAGACAGAGACAGAGAGAGAGAGAGAGAGAGAGAGAGAGAGATACAGAAATACAGAAAGAGACACACAAAGAGAGACAGAGAGATCAATACAGTCAAAGACATCTACCTAGAAAGATAGATGGATAGAACGAGATAGAGTCAGAGACAGAGAGGGTGGTAGAGAAACTGATACAGTTAGAGATACAGAGAGGTAGATGGATAGGCAGAGATAGAGAGAGGGAGAGATAGAGAGAGGGAGAGAGAGAGAGAGAGAGAGAGAGAGAGAGAGAGAGAGAGAGAGAGAGAGAGAGAGAGACCAAAACAGTCAGAAACATGAAGAGATAGTTGTATAGATAGACACAGAGGTAGAAACAGAGAGAGGTAGAGAGAGAGAAAGAGAGAAAGAGAGAAACAGACACAGAGAGATAAAAAGAGACAGACAATGACAGAGATGAGATCAGAGATAGGAAGAGACATAGAGATTGATAAAAAAAAAAAAAAGGATACTGTGAGATAAAGGGAAAGGAAAAGACAAAGAGAGGCACATCTACTCAGTGCTGTCACCCCAAAGTGCCGCAGATGTCCCTTAGACACAGCCATGGGTTGCCTACTTCTAATAGAGACAAGATAGCAATGTTGGGATTTCAAGCAGTGAACCTACCAGGAGAGTTCTCAAGCCTTCCTTCACTTCCTCAGCAAAGAGTACATAGGACGCTTGGGATTCCTGTGGATAATATGGCTTACAGTTAGTCATTAATCAATCAATTTAGTGAAAGAGAAGTGGCATTTGGGCCTCGGAAGTTAATCAGACACGCAGTGTAATACACTGAAAAGCCTTGAAAGATGAGAGTGTAAAGACAACTACCCTGTGTACACCATCAATACATCTCAACTCAAGATGTCCATCAATTATTAAAGAATCTCAGGCCAGCTAAGCAATTGTTCTCAGATAGAGATACTTCAAAATTTTTCCACTTAGAAATGAATAGTATCAAATGTGACAGGCGAGCTGTGCTCCCATTCCTAGGGTCTAAGAATCTTAAAACAAATCAGCGAAAGTTTCTAATTACAAATTAACCCCCCACCCCAATTTTGGTGGGAAAAAAGGGGCCTTTTCTGTCAGCACAAACCTGTTTCATTCTTCTTTGGTGGTAACCATTCAGAGGTTACAAACCCTTTAAAAACTGATATGACCCACAATCCTCAGTTATATTATATCATATAATTCTAATTAATCTTTGTTCAATCCAGTTTTGTTATAAGAACAGAACAAATCTTTATAAAGTACCTTCACCTATATTTGTGTTCTGAACCATAAAACTCAAAGACAGTGTTATAGTGAGAATACAGGAAATTGTGTGTGTATGTATCCTATAATATATGTGTATATACAAATCACATATAAGTATGTGTATATATATATATATATTATATATATATATATAATATATATATATATATATATATTAGTGTGTGTGTGTATCCCTACCTATAACTATTGGGAATATGGGAATATGTGTTTATATAGATATATACACACACAATATAAGTGTATAGGTATGCATACATGCATATGTATAAATATACAAATACCTTGTATGTATACATACACACACATACATGTGCACACACATTACCTATAACTTTTTTTCCCCCTGAGGCTGGGGTTAAGTGACTTGCCCAGGGTCACACAGCTAGGAATTGTTACATTACCTATAACTTAATGGAGGCAACATGCTAGTTGCTTCCCTGACTCGCTACCTGTACATGTCTGGGACTTTATAATTTGTTTCTTGTCCCCAGGGGTCAATGAAAACTTCTCTCTCCAAGAAGACTGATGACCTTAGTGATAAACTTCTGGCTTTTCTTCCACTTTCCTCATTCTTCATCAATGTGTGCTATGTGACCACCTTTGGCTGTTGTAATACCACAATTGATTGGCTATCTTTCTACTTATGTGACCACTCATTTTATGTCTCATTTCCCAATTGTTTGTCATCTTCAAGTGCCTTAAATTCTGGCATTGACCAAAGATTTGCTTCTAATTACCTGTGTAATTTTAGGCAAGTCATTTGAGGTTCTTGACCATTGGTTTTTGAGCTGGAAAATAAGACTGTTGGGTTGTGTGTGACTACTGGGTTTGAACTTAGCATAGGCTAGGGTTCTTAGCTCCAGCATTCTTTACCAATATGATCATGGACATATATCTTATCCTCTCAGTGTTTCCCATCTTTCATCTGTAAAATAAGTAGATTATTTATATACTAATTATATACATATATTATTAAAATAAGCGGATTGATAATTTCAACATCTTGTCCAGGTCTAAATTTGTGAACTTATGATCTTGTGATCTTTAAGGATCCTTCTAGTGCTAAATCCCAAATTCTTAGGTTTCATCCTGAGTTCTGTTCTCTTTCCTATTCATATTTTCCCATTGGTGATCTCATCTTCTCCCATGGCTCTAATTGTCAGGTCTATTCAGATGACGTCTAAGTAAATGTCTCTATCTCTTACAAATATACCATCCTCATCACCCCAACTGTTTGATGTTTCCACCTAAATGTTGTGCTACTTTTCCAAACTCCACATCTCAAAAATTGAAATCTGCTGTTAAGACATATCAATTATATCTTCCTAGTATTTCTCCTGAAGTAATGCAGGTGGTCTCCCTGTCTCAAATCTCTCTCCATTTCAGCCCATCCTCCAAATGTGAATTGATCTTCCTAAAATACAGATGTGCCTATATCATCCCCTTTTCAGTGAACTCCTCTGACTCCCTATAACCTTCAAGATCAAATATAAACTCTATCTGTTGTTCAGTGTTCAAAGTCATTAATAACTAGTCTTCTTGTACCTTATTCATTCTAGGTACTCTGTGATGCACTGGCATTAATTTCCTTATTAGTCCTCCAACAAGATGTTCCAATTTCCCTACTCATGGCTGTTTTCTCGTGGACTGCTCTTCTTCCTCTTTCTCATTTCCTGGCTTTTCTGGCTTCTTTCAAATCCCAGTGAAACGTGTATCTTGTAAAGGAAGTTTTTTTCCAATCTTCCTAATTTCTAGAGCTTTCCCATTATTTTTTTTCCAATTTATCCTACTCATAGTTTGTGCATGTTGTTCCCCTCCTCCCACATTAGATTATGTGCTCTTTGAGATCAGGGATTGTCTTACTTTTCTTTGTATTCCCAGCACTTATGTGCCTAATTACATAGTATGTGTTTAATAAACCATTAATTGACTGAATGACTGAAATCCTTCCTGCCAAGAATTGTTCCATTCTATATTTTATAATGAAGTTATGATCATTTCCCCAATAACTGAAGTTCATAAAATTAAAGATATCATTGAACTTTCTATTTTCATTTTTCTCATTATATATTGTTGCCAAGTGCTTCTGTAATATCTCTCATCAGTGATATAATTTGGATGGGACAATGGCACTTTGCTTTAGGGAACTAATATTTAGAGGAATAAGACATTTAACAAACATACTTTTTCAGCAAATGAGAAAGAGAAGAGAAATCTTGAGTTCAGGAGAGGATTCTGATTTTTGTTGGGTTATCTCTATTTAGGGGAGGAGACTCCGCCATGTTTTTTCCCTTGGATATTAGTAGTGAAAAAAAAAAAAAGAGTTTTCATTTCCAGATAACAGATAACAGATAACATTCATCAGAATGAAGAATTTTTTTGCTTCTTTCTTTTCTCCTGTTGCCTCATAAAGAAACCCTCAACTTTCTCTAATCTAATTGTTCCTTGGAGTTTCTCCTTCCCTCTTCACTTTATTTTCTACTACCCTCCCTCTACAAGAAGGGATACCCCAGCAAGTATGAGCAAGTCTGATATTCCCTTCTTTCCAACACAGAATGTGTGAGATACAGTTTCTGTACTCTTTCTGTTGGAGAAGAAAGTTACCATGGGGTAACTAAATGATGTTTGCGGTCCCTTTGAATTATAAGGATCTATCCATTCTCTAAAGCACTGTTGTGACTTTTCTCTTTCCCATTTTATTTAATGTTTTAGTGATTCCTATTAGTATTTTTTAAAATTATAAATCATGGTGCTGTTTTGAGGGCCCATTTTGTGCTATTTGGCTCAGGCACTAAAATTGATAATTTATAATCCTGCTTTTGGTTCCACAACTTTCTACTGTAACAAACTCTGGTACATGCTTCTTCTTCTTTGGATATTACCTTTCTAACCCTTATAATTAGAATAATTCAAAAATGAAATAGGTTTCATAGGTTTCTATAGAAATTGCTAGATTTCCAAATACATGCAAAGACAGTTTTGAACATTCACCTTTACAAAACCTTGTGTTCCAAAGTTTTCCCCTTCCTCCTGCCCCTCTCTTTGACATCAAGCAATCTAACATAGATTAAACATGTGCAATTCTTTTAATTATATTTCCATATTTGTCATGCTAAGCAAGATAAATCAGATAAAAATGGGGAAAACTCAAGAAAAAAACAAGCAAACAATTAACAATAACAAAAAAGGTGAAAATATTATGCTTTGATCCACATTCAGTCTGTTCTTTCTCTGGATGCAGATGGCTCTTTCCATCACAAGACTATTGAAATTACCTTGAATCACCTCACTGTTGAAAAGAATCAGGTCCATCACAGTTGATCATCACAACTTCTTGTGGCTATGTACAATATTCTCTTGGTTTAGCTCACTTCACTTAGCATCAGTTCATGTAAGTCTCTCCAGGCCTCTCTGAAATCCTCCTATTGATCATTTCTTATAGAACAACAATATTCTATCACCTTCATATAGCACAAGTTATTCAGCCATTTTCCAGTTGATGGGCATCCACTCCATTTCCAGTTCCTTGTCATTACAAGAAAGCTTCTATAAACATTTTTGTACATTTGGGTCCTTTTCCTTTTTTATGATCTCTTTGGGATACAGATTCAGTAGAGACACTGCTGGATCAAAGGGTATATACACTTTGGGGGTAGTTCCAAATTTCCAAATTTCTCTCTAAAATGGCTGAATTATTCACTCCATCAATAATGTATTAATGTCCCAGTTTTCCCACATCCTCTCCAACATTTCTCATTATCTTTTCCTGTAAGCCAATCTGAGACGTGTGAAATAGTACCTCAAAGTTGTTTTAATTTGAATTTCTCTATTCAATACTGATAAAGAGCATTTTTTCATGTCTAGATATTGCTATCTTGAATATTAATATCACAGATTTTATGTAATGCTGAACAGTTAGAGAGATCATGTGGCACAGTAGATTAAAGGTATATGCTTGATGGTAGGAAGACTTGGGTTCAAATCCTCTTCTGATGAAGGGGTAGCCCCAGATAAATGTCACTTCTCAGTGGTCTTGTTAACTAAGACACTGTATTTCAGAGAAGAGGCCAAGAAGGCTGTTTTCTCCAAATGAAGGTCACTAGTACAGTGAAACCAGGGCTGCTGTCCTTATCCCTACCTTTTCAAGTTTACAAAGAACACTTCTTATCTTGCAGTGGAGACTGGATGACCCCTCATTGGATGTATTGTAAGTGATGCCATTGGTGTGATTTTACTAAAATCGTTCTCAACACTGAAATTTTATGTCTATTCAGTTGGGTTTATTGTCCCATCTAATTATAACCCCATCCTACCATACTTCTGCTCATTCCTTCTCTGGTTATCAACACTACCATCACAATTTTCCCCCATCAGTTTTGAATATCCATCAACTGCGTTTATGCAGATGGGATGAATAACGAGATTTGCACACTCATAGGTTTGGGTTTGAATATTGTTTCTGATCTTCATCAGATTTGTCACTTTAGCCAAACATCATAACCTTAGGATTTCTGTGCCCTCATTTATATAATACAGAGATTAGAGTATATGATTTTTCAAGATTCCTTCCAGCTCTAAATCTGTGATCCTAATATGGCTTCCAAGATGAGATTGAGGTTCTGAGCTCCACAAAAAGAACAAAAGGCAATTAACTATGGTACCTTCTTTTAAATCTCAACTAAAATTTCACCTTATCAAGGAACACTTCCCAAGCCCTCTTAAATCTATAGCTTTTATTCCATTAGTTATTTCCTATTTATCCTGCACATAACTTTATATTTTTATTATTTTATCATAATATATATGTACAGATGTATGTATATGTGTTCTTTCATATTGTCTCTCCCATTAGACTGTAAGTTCCTTGAGGATAAACACTGTCTTTTGCTTCTTTTGGTATCCCCAGAACTTATCACTGTCCAACATAAAATAGGATATTAATACATATTTATTAATTTATCAATTATTTGAATTAGCAAACAAAAGGTATTTTTGAAATCTTTACTGCTGTAATTGGATGTGTACTGATGTTCACTGAACAAATTACTCTTATAATTCAAATTTAAATACTAATTTTAAGCCTAATCTAGGGAATCACTTAGGTAGAAGGGATGCTAGTAGACATATTGTGCTATTCATGATGAAGTGGGATGGAAGGGAGGCTAAAATATACTTTTCAATACATTCAGTACGTGGTCTGTCAACCTCTCCTTGAAATTTTATCATAAGATGGAACTTACTAGTTCTTTCCCAAGTAATCTTATTCTTCTTATGGACAGCTCTATTTTCAAGATTTTCCTAACATCAAGGCTACATTTACCTTTTGGCCATTCATGCACACATGCATACACGTTCTAATAAAAAAAATTTCAAGGAAAAACAGAACGTAAATATCCCCAAATATTGGCTATGACAAACACATCCTGACTCAGGGTGAAATCATGCTAAGGAGAGCTTGCAGAATTTCTACTATTCAATGAAAGATATTGCAAATACTTTGGGGCACTAAAGGATTTTAACTGTTTATTTATTCATTTTATTTCTCCACTGCTTCATCTCTAGGGAAAACTAACCAATGAGATGAAGGTGCCATGTGGAATATATAAGAGGGAGAGCAAGCACTTAATAGGGGAGGGACATTCCAAGCCTCATTGTGTCCCCGCTGGAGTCGTCAATGATGAATCAAAGAGGAGCTTATACTGTGTTTGCTGTTCTCAGTCCAGGAATGCCAGAGTAATTATTTTTTAATTAAATACCTAAGAGTGTGTGGTATGAAACTCCCTATTAAATTTTGATTTTAATATGAAATCTTTTTAATTTTCTGCAATTTGAGAAGGAACACAATTCATTGGCAGTATTCTGGGAAAAAGTTACTGAAGATAGGACCAAATGAGCTATTACCTCCAGGTAAAGATGCCATTCTTTGGTAAATTACCCAGAAATGTTTTTTTTTAAAGAAGATAAATACACTATCATTGTCAGCTCCTATGATCAGGGGCAAGAAAAGAACATGATTTATTTCCAATTAGAAATCATCTGATAAATGAAAATGGAGAATTTGCTTACAATCTTACCTATTAGTTGCTTTCATTATGCCCATGAGAGTCTCCATGTGACTATAGTCTGTAATTTATAATGAAGTTGAAGATTTTTTGAGTGGGAGAGGAATTCATACTGACATCAAATCCTAAGACAAAATATCATTTTCCCCATATGGGGTTTTTCCTGTGAAAAATTTCCACCATATCAATATTGAGAGATGCTTCCTTGAGTGGGAAAGTAGGAAATTGAGTAAAACACAGTAAACTTTGGGACCCAACTTAATTCCACATGCTTTTATTTAAGGTCTACTCTATGCAAGGGCCAGTTTGCTTATTGAGATGGAAAAATATGATAATCTTTGGGAGAAGTGAACACATGAGGTTTTTTTTTTTTTTTTATTGAGTTTCTTAATGCTCTCCTTCCCTCTTGTTCCTCCTCCACCTATTGAGAAGGCAAGGAATATGATATCTATTATGCTTATAAAAGCAAATAAAACATTTTCACATTGGTCATTTTGCAGCCTGGGAGGAATGGGAAGAGAAGGCTAAAAAAATTAAGAAAGTGAAAGGAAATATACACTCAGAATTCATGAGCACTTTTTCTCTGGAAGTAGATAGCATTTTTCATCATGAGTACTTTGTAACTGTCCTGGATCATTGTATTGATCAGAGTAGCTAAGTCTTTCACGAAAAGTCGATTTTCATAGTATTCCTCTTACTTAGTTGCAAAGTTTCCTTGGTTCTGCTCACTTCATTTTCCTTCAGTTCAGATAGATTAATCAGATTTTTTTCTGAAACCCTCCCTGTTATAATTTCTTAAAGCCCATGATTATTCCACCACTTTCAAATACCACAACATGTTAAGACATTCATTGATTGCTGAACATCCCCTCAATTTTTATTTCTTCGCCACCACAAAAGAGCTGCTATAAATGCTCCTACACATATATTTTCTCCCTTTTCTTTGATCTCTTTGGGATATAGAATTAATAATAGTATTTCTGAGTCAAAAGTCATGCAAAGTTTCATAGCCCTTTAGTAATATTTTATATAAAAGAAGAAAACTAATCACTGTTTGAGGTACAACCAAGATTTTAGGAAAGTGGATTCCAAAGCATACAAAGGAAATTATTGTGGTTTTCCCAAGATCTAAAATTCTATTAAAAAAAATTGTGCCCTAGAAAGAAATTTGTGAAGCATGAAATTCTATAGGTACCAAGAGAAATATTGTAATGAGGAAAAAATAAGTGGATAGATAAGGAAGTCTTCAAACAACTTAGATTTTTTTAAAGGATACATAAAGTAACAGAATTAACAGAACAACAACAACAACAACAACAACAACAACAACAAACAACAACAGGGAAATGAATACAAAATGGGACTGAGGCAAATTCTGTTTAAGATGTCAAATAGAGACCCTGGGACTGTAAGAGTGTTGACAGAAAAGCTGGTAGAAGGAGGGGGACTGAAAAAACTCTCAAGAGTTTAATGTACTGCATTGTACAGTAGAAAGTGTGCTAGATTAGAAATCAGGAGAACTGGGGTTCTTATCAACACTAATCATATCATCTTGTACAAGTCACTTAACCATACTCATAGCCAGATTCTATGTTAAAAAAAAAATGAATGAAAGGTTGGAATAGATGATATCCAAGGTCCGTTGTAGCTCTAAATCTATGATTCTATGATCTTGTAACAACCATCAGTGATCACTGAAGTACCATCTCCGTACATATTAATAAAGGCATGGTGTCCATGACTAGGGAGGTCACAAACTAAATGTACTCTGCTCTGCTCAGACAAGATCTGAATAACTTCATTCAGTGGTGAGTGCTACACTTTAGGTTGGACATTGATGATGTACTGAGGGAGATAAGGCATAAGGGACAGCAAGCAGAATGATGAATGGCATAATGATCATGCCCCATGATTATCAACTCAGAAATGCTTGTTTTTAGCTAAGAGGAGAGAAAATGTAGGGTGGAAGGGACAAGGAACAAAAAAGAATGGCTCCAGTATTTGAAAGGATTCCATATTAAGGAGGGATTCAACTTGATAGACCATAGGTTATGGGTGAGAGTTTATTGGTTGGAAGCAGCAGCTCAGAGCAGTTCAGTAGGACAGTGGATAGAGTGCTGGACCTGCAATCAGGAAGATTCATATTTGAGAATTTAAATTCACCTTCAGACACTTCCTAGTTGTGTGATCCTGGGTAAGTTATTTCACTGTTTGCCTCAGTTTCCTTATTTGTGAAAATGAGCTAGAGAAAAAAAAAAAAAAGGAATATTATTCTAGTATCTTTGTCATGAAGTGTCGGACTTAAATGTAATGACTGAATAACAACCTGGCAGGGGTGTGGTGAGGATCAAATGTGATAATATTTGTAAAGTGTTTAGCCTAGTACCTCACATAGAGTAAAGGCTATATAGATGTTAGCTAATATTTCTGACAGAGTTTCTTTGCATATTTACCCTAGGTTATCAAAAGCACATTTTAACCTCCTATGCTTGTATTGCAGGAAAGAAAAGGAAATAGTTAAGAAAGTAGTATGCAAAATTTCCTCGCTCCCACCCTGGCTCTCTATTTCCCCCATCTTTTTTTTTTTTTTCAAAGCAGACCTGGCTCCAGCACAATCCTATATGATGGGATTTTGTTGAAGGATTTGTTATAGCCTGAGATCTCTTTTTAACTTTTAAAATATATTCATCTTAAAATATATTAATTGATCCAAAAAGTAGTAATTAAACCTTTACTATATTCCTGACACTGCTAAATATGAGAGGCACAAATTGAAAAAAGAACAATAAGTTCAGTCCTCAAGAACATTCTGTTCCATTCATGGGAAACATCAACAAGTAACAATTATAGACATATCTATCCACACATTTCTTTATATATGTGAATATATTTATATGTATATACACATATATGTAAGTGTATATAGACACATATAAGTATATGTATGTATGCATAATTTCCCTAGTTGGGGAGAATTAATAATTGGGGAAACCAAAAAAGGCTTTTTAAGGAAGATAACTGATCCTTGAATTATATATTTCAAAAGGTGGAGGTGAGGATGAATGCCATTCCAGACATGAGAGACCACCTCTGCAAAAAGAGAGGAAGAAGAGGGAATGCTATGTAAGAGGGAAAATAAGTAAGTTAATTTGGCTGGAATGTGGGAGAGAAGTGAAGGGATAAGATTTAATCCATCTGGAAAAATAAGTTGGAGTCAGTAATAGAGGGAAGTAAATGTCAAACAGAGGAGTTTGTATATTATTTCAGGGATAAGAGAGAGACTCCTCAAACAGAGGAATGACATAGAACGACTTGTGCTTTTGGACACAAATAAAGTTTATTCTTTGATGACATTAAATGCCAAAACCTCAGTGAAAGATTTCAGAAAGAAGGCTTTTACCTTTTTCTGGATGCAAAATAAACAGTCTGTTCTTTTTGTAACGTGGAATTATCTGTTCTCACAAGTATGCTATGAGCCAGTTATTGCTAAAGGAATGCCTAGAGAAGGGAGAATACAACCTCAAAGGAGCTATAGAGGATAATTGCCATTTGTGAGTCCAGGGAAGAAAAAGACTGAACCAAAATACTCCAGCTAAGTGGTTAAGTAAATGGGCTGTCTTTCTTCAAACCCACTCCTTGGGTAACTTGACCGCATAATAGTCAATTTCAATTGACCTGTTTTCTTCTTAGAAAACATTATATGGGGTATTAAGGGGGAAAAGTATCTATTTATATTAAAAATTCTATGAAAACCTTCTCAAAGGAGTTTGGTCTGATATCTACCTGGATATTTTTTAAAGCAAAGCAAAAGGCAGTTTTTGGCAACTTGAAAAGTAACCATATTTGTTCTGGTCTTTAGTAGGAGTTTGATTATTAGATAAATTCAAAGTCAGTTGCCAAACTAGATTCTTAAAATTCTTAAAATTAAATGTGACAAAGATTTATTAATTGTCTACAAAATTCAAGGTATTATAGTAAGCAGTAGAGCTCTAAAGATGAAATTGAAATGGTCTGGCTTTCAAAAATTTACATTCTCCTACATAGCAAGTGAGTGCTTTGTACTGTGCCAAATAGGACTTTTCACAGGCTGTGCCCCATGTCTGGCACTTTTTCCTTCTTCATCTCTACTTCCCTGGCTTCCTTCAAGACCCAACTAAATTCATACTTTCTGTGAGAATCCGTTCCCATTCCTCTTTAATCTTTTTTCCCTCTGAGATCATCCACAACTTGTCTGCCAATAGCTTGTTTGTACATAGTTGTATGCTGTATGCCCTCTAAGACTGTAAGATACTTGAGATCAAGAGCTGGTTTTGTATTTCTCTGTTCTCCAGCATTTAGCACTTTATAAGTAATTAATACATTCTTGGCTCTATGGCTTGATTTAAAGAAATATGACAGATATCTCTTGCCTACCAGAAATATATACAAATGAAAAGTTAAATGAATATATATGACTATACCATAGACTCAGAAAACTATGTAAAAGGAAATGACAAGGAAGCATAGTATGAATTGTCAGATGGTAATGTTATGAATTCGTAAGTAAAAAAAAAGATTAATAAGAGCTTTGGTAGTTAAGTGAGAAAAGTGGGAACTGGACTGGATCATTACAGCTATGCAAGATTTTAATTTGCATAGAGAAGGGGAGTAAAAGACACCAGGGGTAAGCAAATGTGCAAAAAAAAGATAAGATGCCCAAAATATTTGCACCAAATTTGAGGGAAGTTGTATAGGCCAGAATTTCTGGGACAGTAATGTAATAATTACTTAATTATGTAATTATATAATAAATATGTAAAATAATTATGTAATCAATGGATTGCTTTTCTCTTGGTTCTATTCATCTTACTTTGCATCAGCTTATACAAATCTTATTTTCTCTGAAATCAATCTTTTTTGTATTTATTTGCAAAAAAACCTCCCAGTATTCAATTATATTCATATATCATAATTTGTTGAGCCAATTCCCAACTGGTGGTTACCACCTTAGTCTCCGGTTGTTTGACACTATTGAAAAGCTGCTAAAACTATATTGTACATATGGATTTTTTCCTCTTTCTTTGACCCTTTTTAGAGTATACACATAGAAATAGTATCAGTGAAGATTTTGGAATGGCCTTGTGAAAAATGTATATGCAAATTAATCTGGCATTTAGGATAGAGGCTGATTTGTAGTCTATCAGAATCATCCAAATATAGGCTCTGAATAAGACAGAAGCAGTAGGAATGAGAAGGGGAAAAGATGAAGGGTCACGAAGAATGAGATGGAAAAGATTTTGTGACAGAATGTAGTGTGTGATGGAGAGGAAGAAGTGAAAAATGACTGAGGTTTCAAAGCCTAAAATTCCTTTTGCAAAAATAGAAAGATCCTGTGTTTGGTGCATAAGATGATAAATTATGGTCCAAGAGTCAATAATCCAGTCAACAAGAACATATTAAGCATTTACTAAGTGCCAAAATGCTAGAGTAATAAGTAAAACATTCTCATATTTAAGGTTTTAATATTCTAATGAACATGCTGAGCTTTGGATAAATGTAAGACATTCAAGTGAAAATGTCTACAAGATTGTTGGCAAATTGGTGTGAGCACCTGGAGGAAAGAACGTTTATAGAAAGTAAGAATTGGAAGGGATGTTTGTTATCATTTACTCCAACTTCTTCATTGTATAAATGAGGAAATGAGCTAACAGAAACCAAGATCATTTACTAAGATTGCTGATTCCCAAATCAGTTGTCATTTCATTTTTCTTTATCAACTCTAACTCTTGGAGATCAAGGATAGGGAGAAAGTATAGAAGGCAGGGTGGTTGAGAATCATACTAAGACATATTGTCCTCTAAGAATTAAACTATTACCTGGTGTTCTTTATATGTGAATCTATTTCATGAAAGAAGATTGGAGTGATAGAAAGAATATTGTATGTGAGCAAAAAATGATCTCACTTTTGTTTTTATATTACCAGATTTAGCATAGTATTTGACACACAGCATACATTTAATAAGTGCTTTTTCATTCTTTCAACAATTCATTCATTCATTCATAGTTTAAATCCTAGCTTGACCACCATATAACCTCTCTTTGTTTCAATACCTTTTTGTGATATGAGAAAGGTTCAAATCAGATGACCTCTAAGGAATTAAAGTATGATACTAAGATTCTTATACAGGAGTTATTTTAAAAATTGGAGGGCAATTTCTGGAAATAATCTTTTATATCTGAAAACACTGAACATTTTAAACTTGAAACATTTATTTTACCTCAAAGTAAGATGTAGTACAAAGTGTTTGACTCTAAAGGCTTACATCATTCAGCATGATTCTTCACTCGGAGTATCAGTGCCTTTGAAAAGAACATAACATTCTAAAAACCTGAGGGCTTTTCTAAACAAGGGCATTTTTCTCATTGCATTTCTCATCATTCACAAGATGCATCAACATAGGACTTACAAATCCCTTGCTCATCTTGTTCATATTTATGGTAGTGATGTAATTTAATTGTGAAGTTACTGTACCAGATCTCATGAGAATTATTCCCCAAAATCTCTCACTAATGCCATTTTGTTCCATTAACTTTTATAATCTCCTGATACTTGATAAATGCTGAATTGTGCTGTTATCTGCCAATGACAATTTTCAGTGAATGGAGGCAAAAAGGAATTTTTGGTGTTTTTTCCCCTAAAACAAGCCCCCAAAAGAGGAGATAATGAATCAGGATGCAAATTATCTGGCAGCATTTGAGAAACAACAACAAATATTAGCTTTTCTTTAGTCCATCAATGCAAACCCCTTCATTCATATAAAGCAGTTGTTCAGAGACTAAAAATGTAGAATTCCATCTTCTGAGATTCTGAAATATGTCATATAGCAATATAGCATGCATATTTTGTGAGATTTTTTCATCAGAATTTCTTGAATTTTGTACCTTATCTAGGATAAAAGGAGGGGAAAGAAAAAAAAAAAAAGGAAAAGTACAGTGTGGTAGAGAGTGTTATACAGAATGCCCAAGCCTGAGAGAAGATTGAATAAATTGGATTTGGGGGGAGGTGAAATCTGGGGTCTGATATCAGGTGGCACAATGTCTAGTTCTGATAAGAGAGAAACAGAAAAACACACATTTCTCTCTCTGGGGTCCCTATCGTGTGATAAGCTCCATATAAGCGTTAGCAGTTCACCAAAGAGTTTGATCATCTCCAAGCTTCAATTACTCTACTGGACTAAGTCTCGATTTGACCAGGTAGGAGGGTTAATAACAGTAGGGAATCATGTAATGGGAATAGAGAAACATGTGACAGTGATGGAAACAAACAGGATGGTTAAGGAAAACAGAAGAGCTCATTCTTGGCAAGGAGGATGTTTGAATCGATAAATTGAAGTCATCCACAATGCCTATGCTTTGAAAATCAGTATCAGGTAGAAAATACACGATTGTTTTGTTCTTAGATACATTTCCCCGAGTTCATATTCATAGAGCAGTATTCCTATGTAACTATCTGTGAATGCATATCATTTACAAATATATAGTTTAGTGAAAATAATTTTAAATGCTTAAAGATTTCATGCATATTAGTTAATGAGAGATACCTTGATGAAGACAATAGAGACCTGGAATTCAGGTTCAGGAAGAACTCAATCCAGTTCTATCTCAGACAAATATTAGTCCTGAGACAAATGGGTGCTTCTGGGCTAGAGGGCTCCATGTGGAGCAAGAAAAGTGGAGTTCACTCCTTGCCTATCCACTAGCTGTGTAATCTTGGCCAAATTCATCATTTTTCTCAACTTTGGTTTTGTTGTGTATAAGAAGAGATGGTAACACTTTGTCCCCTAAAACCCCTTCTTCTTCTAAATTTATTTTGCTATAACCCTGAGCAACTCACTGCTCCCAAACAGCACTGGAAGGCTAAAAGCTGCAGAGCAGTTGTCTGTGGGTAACACTTTAAACTAGGTGATAGGGATTCAGAGAAGAAAATGAAATCATTTCTGTATCCTAAATTGAATTTTCACTCTATTGGGGCTTACAGTGTAACTAAATTTATTTAAAGTACATTCAAAGCAATTTAGATAGGTAAAAAAACAAAAACAAAAACAAAAACAAACAAAACAAAACAAAAACAGAAAAAAACTCTAACCGGTGGTATAAAGAATCAGAAAAAACCTACTTCCTATGTGAGATGATTCCTGATATGGGTCATCAAGAGAGCTACGGGGCACAGAGAAGGCAGCAGGATATAACAAGTTTGGTATAATGAGTGGGAAATGACGTTTTGTAGCAGGAGGAACAAATGAACCAGTTGGGTTATTTGGAATATAGAATGTATGAGAGGTAGTAAAGTGAAATCAGCCTAGAAACAGGTTAAAATCAGCTTTCAGAGGGCTCTAAAATCCAAAGTGAGTATCTTTTATTTTAGAGACAATAGGAAGCTACTGAAGCTTAGTGGATTGGGGAATTATAGAATCAATCCTACTCTTTAGAGATATCAACTTGGCAGCAGCATGGAGGATGAATTGAATATGGAAGTGGCAAGATAGAGATTGCTCCTGTGAAAGATGATGTTATAGTATAGACGAAAGATGATGAGGGCCTGAATTTGGATGGTGGAAAGGGCATAAATATCGAAGAGCTTACTGAGCACCCTGGGAACACAAAAATTGTATTTATTTGTAAAGATGTACTTTCAAAATAATATATAATTATATGCATAATGTTGCTGTTAGATCATTTTTTCACTCTGTGTCCCCATTTGAGGTTTTCTTGGCAGAGATATTGGAGTGGTTTGCCATTTCCTTTTCTAGATCATATTACAAATGAGGAAACAGAGATAAACAGGGTTAAGTGACTTGTGTAGGATCATACAGTTAGTAAATGTCAGAGGCTAGATTTGAACTCATGAAAATGATTCTAGGTCCAGTATTCTACCCACTGCAAGACTTAGCTTCATATATTATTATGTATGATAAATCCAATCTAATAATAAGTTCCTTTTAGTCTGTGTTACCCAGATTTCTAAAATACAAATATTCTTTGAAACTATGGAGCATGACCTACATGGGATTAGGGAAATGTATGCAGTTATCCTTTCCACATCATGACTTTTCCCATCACCCTTGCAATGTGTTATAAGTCTGCATGAGAAATTAAATAGAAATTTTTTTTGGTGGGGGGAGTTTTTCAGAAGTCATATTTGACACAAGAAGGCCATCAGACAACACAGAATTTATAATCAATTTTACAATAAGGTAATATAAATGTTCCATAAAAGAAAAATAAAAAATTCAGATTTTTCTGCTATTTAGGGAGCACCAAAAAAATTTATGCGGATTTTCTAGATTGTGGGCATGCCATGCCCCTAGACCCCATGATGTAAAAGGGATAATTGTATGCTAAATTTGTCTTCAATATCATACCACCATTGCTCCTTGTTCCTAGCTATTTTAGCCTTTAATCATAGCCCATAAGAACTTTCTAGTAACCTGAATACCTTTAAGTGTACCACTTTTAAAACACCTTGCTTAAAAAGAAAAAAACTAACATATAAAAAATCTACTTTTTTTTTTTAAAAGAATAGCTTTTTTCTTTCTTTCTTTTTTCCCCTGAGACAATTGGAGTTAAGTGACTTGCCCAGGGTCATACAGCTAGAAAATGTTAAGTATCTGAGACCAGATTTGAACTCAGGTCCTCCTGACTTCAGGGCTGGTATTCTATCTACTGTACCACCTAGCTGACCCTAGCTCTTTTTTTATTTTCAAAATATAAGCAAAGATAGTTTTTAACATTAACCCTTGCAAAACCCTGTGTTTAAAATTTTTCTCCCTCCCTTTCCCTCAGACAGCATGTAATCCAATATATGTTAAACATGTGCAATTCTTTATATATATATATATGTATATATATATATATATATATATATATACATATATATATATATGTATATCTGCAATTATGCTGCATAAGAAAAATCAGATCAAAAAGGGGGAAAATGAGAAAGAAAACAAAAAGCAAACAAACAACCACAAAAAAGGTGAACATATTATATTGTGATCCACATTCAGACCCCATAGTCCTCTCTCTCAGATAGCTCTCTCTATCAAAGTCCATTGGAATTGGCCTGAATCACCTCAGTTTCTGCCTTGTTTCTGCCATACTCTTTTCCAATTTTCCCAGCAAATTTTGTCAGATACAGAGTTCTTATCCCAGAAGCTGGGGTCTATGGGTTTCTAAAATACTAGACTACCGTAGGCATTGACTATTGTGTCCTGTGAACCTAGCCAGTACCAAACAGTTTTGATGACCACTGCTTTATAATATAGTTTTAGGTCTGGTACAGTTAGGCCATCTTCATTTGCATTTTTTTTCACTAAAATTCTTGACCTTTTGTTCTTCCAGATGAACTTTGTTATTATTTTTTTCTAGCTCTGTAAAGTAATTTCTTGGCAGTTTGGCATGGCATTGGACAACTAGAAAAATTTAGGTAGAATTCTCATTTTTATTAGATAACTCAGCCTACCTATGAACACTTGATATTTTTCTAATTATTTAGATCTGACTTTGTATGCAAAGTGTTTTGTAATTGTGTTGACTAATCAGTCTTGCCAGGTAACTCTCAAGTATTTATATTTATAGATCTTTGAATGGAATTTCTCTTTCTATCTCTTGTTATTGAATTTTGTTGGCAACATAGAAATGCTAATGATTTATGTGAGTTTTTTGTATCCTGCAACTTTGTTAAAGTTGTGAATTGTTTCTAGTAGTTTTTTAGTTGATTCTCTAGGATTCCCTAAATACACCATCATATCATGTACAAAGAGTGATAATTTGGTTTCCTCTTCACTTGCTCTACTTTTTAAATTTTCTTTTTTGTTCTTTTATTGATAAAACTAAGATTTCTAATAAAATATTGTATAGTAATGGTGATAATAGACAACCTTGTTTAACCTATTATCTTATTTGGAATGATACTAGTTTATCCCTATTATATAGGATGCTTGCTGATGATTTTAAATAGATGCTATGATCATTTTAAGGAAAACTCCACTTATTACTATGTTCTTTAATGTTTTTAATAGAAATGGGTTTTTGATTCTGTCAAATGTTTTTTCTGTATCTGTTGAGATAATCATATGATTTCTGTTAGTTTGGTTATCGATAAGTCAATTATGCTAATAGTGCCTACATTCCTGATTTAAATCTCACTTGGTCATGGTGTATTATCCTGGTGATAGCCTGTTGTAACCTTTTTTGCTGATATTTTATTTAACATTTAGCACCAATAGGGAAATTAGTCTATAATTTTCTTTCTCTGTTTTGACCCTACCTGGTTTAGGTATCAGCACCATATCTGTGTCATAAAAGGAATTTGATAGGACTCCTTTTTGCCTATTTTTCCAAAACCTTTGCATAGTATTGGGATTAATTGTTTTTTAAATGTTTGGTATAATTAACTTGTAAATCCATCTGACCCTGCAGCTTTTTTTTCCCCTTGGGGCGTTGATTAATAGCTTTTTCAATTTTTTTTTTTTTTTTTTTAAGATGGGACTGTTTAAGTAATTTATTTTCTCCTCTGTAAATTTGGGCAATCTATAGTTTTGTGAGTATTCAACCATCTTATTTAGATTTATCATATTTATTGGCATTAATTTGTGAAAATAGTGTATAATTATTGATCTTATTTTCTCTTCATTGGTGGAAAGTTCACCTTTTTTCATTTTTGATCCTAGCAATTTTCTTATTTCCCTTTTCTAATCAAATTAACTAAAGTTATATCTATTTTGTTGGTTAATTCATAAAATCAATCCTTAGTTTTGTTTATTAGTTAATAGTTTTCTTTCTTTCAATTTCATTTTATATTTAATTGGGGTTTTGAATTTGTTCTTTTTCTTGCTTTTCTAATTGCATGTCCAATTCATTGATCTCTTTATTTTATCCAAGTAATTAACTAGATATATAAAATTTTCCCTAAGAACTCTTTTGGCTACACCCCATAAATTTAGGTATGTTATCTTCTTATTGTTATTCTCTTGGATGAAATTAGTAGTCATGTCTATGATTTGTTGTTTTACCCACTAATTCTTTAGGATTAGATTATTTAGTTTTTAATTAATATTTTGGTATATTTTCCCTGGCCTTTTATTACATGTAACATTTATGGCATCATGATCTGAAGAAAAACATTTAATATTTCTGCCTTTCTCATTTAATTTTGAGGTTTTTAGGCCCTAAGATATGGTCAATTTTGTATAGGTCCCATGTACTATCAAGAAAAAAAAAATATATATATATATATATTCATTTTTGTCTCTATTCAGTTTTCTCCAAACATACCTAACTTTTAAAAATTTCTGTTTACCTCTTCAATTTCTATCTTATTTATTTTGTGGTTCAATGTATCTGATTTTGAGAGAGCAAGGTTGAGATCCTCTATTAGTATAGTTTTCCTGTTTATTTCTTCTTGCAGCTCTCTCAACTGCCCTTCTAGGAATTTGGATGCTGTAACACTTGGTGTATATATGTTTAGTATTGATATTACTTTATTATCTATGGTACCCTTGAGCAGAATGTATTTTCCTTGTCTCTTTTAATTAGATCTATTTTTGCTTTTCTTGATGTGAAAACAGGATTGCTACCCCTGATGTTTTGTTTTGTTTTGTTTACTTCAGCTGAAGCAAAACAGACTCTGATTTAGCTTTTTATCTTTACTCTGTATGTATCACTCTGCTTTAAATATATTTCTTGTAAACAACGTATTATAGAATTGTGGTTTTTAATGTAGTTTGCTATCCACTTCCATTTTATGGGAGAGTTCATCCCATTCACATTCATATTTAAAATGACTAATTCTCTCTTTCCTGAAATCTTATTTTCCCCAATTATACTTTTTTTCTTTTCTTTCCCCTTTCCCTCCTCCCCAGTGTTTTGATTCTGACCACTACCTCTATCAAACTGCCTTCTCTTTTACAATGCCTACCACCTTTTTTTAATCCCTTTCCCTTCTATATTTCCTCTTTCCCATACTACTTCTCTAGAGAAAGACAAGTTTTTCTATCAAACTTTGCCTAATAGTCTCTCTTTGAATCAGATCTGAAAAATTAAGGTTCACATAATGCTCATCCTTCTCCCTTCTTTCTCCAGTTGTAATAGGTCCTTTTTGCCTCTTCATGTGATGCAATTTATCTCATTTTACCTCCCCTTTCCTCTTCCAGTACAATCCCTTTTCCACCTCTAGTTTCTTTTTTATATCATCACAATGAAGTCAAGTAATATCTATACCCTCTAAGTATATATACCCCTAACAAATATACAATTATCAAGGATTAAACATATCATAAACATATCAAAATATATCATATACATATATATACATTTTAACCTTTTAAAAAAGCAGTTTTTTCTTCCCTTTTTTTAACCTTGTTATGCTTCTCTTGAGTTCTGTACATCAAAAATAAATGAAAATCCTCTATTTCATTGAATGTCTATCTTTTTTCCCTTAAAGAAAATTTTTAATTTTGCTGGTTAGTTGATTCTAGGATGTAGATCAAGCTCCTTTTCCCTCTAGAATATCATATTCCAGGACCTTTGATCCTTTAAATTGGAAGCTATGAGATTCTGGGTAATACTGATTGCAGCTCCTCCATATTTGAATTGTTTCTTTCTGGCTGTTTGCAGTATTTTTATCTTGATCTGATTAATTCTGAAATTTAGCTATAATATTTCTTGGAGTTTTCATTTTGGGGTCTCTTTCACAGAGTGATTAATGGATTCTTTCAAGGGCTTTTTTACCCTCTGGTTTAGGACACCAGGACAGTTTTTCTTGATGATTTATTGAAAGGTGTTGTCTGGAGTAGTAGTAGTAGTAGTAGTAGTAGTTGTTGTTGTTGTTGTTGTTGTTGTTGTTGTTGTTGTTGTTGTTGTTTTCTCATCATGATTTTCAGGTAACTCAATAATTCTTAATTCTTAGATTGTCTCTCCTGGATCTATTTTCCAGGTCAATTGTTTTTCCAATGAGGTAGTTTATTTTTTTTTTCTTTTCTATTTTTGGCTTTGTTTCACTGATTCTTGATGTCTCATCGACATTTACTTCCATTTGTTCAATTCTAATTTTTAGTGAATTATTTTATTCAGTTAGCTTTTTTATATCTTTATGCATTTGGCCAATTGAACTTTTAAATCAGTTGTTTTGTTCATTGGATTTTTTTTCCCATTTCACCAATTCTATTTTTTAAGGAGTGATATTCTTTAGACAATATTTGTGTTTCTTTTCCAAAGCTCTCATTTCCTTTCCACATTTTTCTTCTGTTTTTTAATATCCCTTTTGATTTCTTTCAAGAGTCTTTTGAGTTGGAGACCAGCTCATATCATCATTTGAGGCTTCATATGGAACCATTTTCACCTTTAGTGTCCTCATGGTTTGAGGTTTGTTCTTTCCTATTTCCATAATAGCTCTCTATGGAAAAGGCTCTTTTTTATGCTTATTTTTAAAGTTTGAGGTCTGCTCCTAGGTCAAAGGAGAGATTGTCCCAACCTTCTCTAGAGGGTGACAGGAGTTTCATGTTGCTTGGAGCCAGTGCTGCTGGCTTCCTTCCCATACTAAGTAGATATGGCAAAGTCCTACTAGTTATACTAGGATTCAAGAGCTCACTATTTGCTTTCTGTAGTTGCTTTGGAGGTCTTACACCAAGTCTGCTGATCCACTGGCTTCTGAACTAGGACAGAGTTGCCAATGCTGTTGTATTTTATCTAAGAGCTTCCCACTATATTTCCTTTGTGGGACTTCTCTATCCTGGGCCTCCCTATGCTACATCTGCACTGAGTCATGTTCCCCTGCCCAATTGATACACCTCTTTCCTGAAGTTCTTCCAAAAGATCTTCTCCTGGAAATTTGTTACACTCCAACTATTTACAAGTTCCAAAACCCATTCAGAGGTTTAATCTAGTGTTTAATCTGAAAGAAGCCAGAAAGAGTTAATCTACTTTCTGCCATCTTGGCTCTGCCCCCCTCCACCTCTTCTTCACTGTTTCTTAAACACAGAAGTGTCAGCGTTTTTCAGTGATTTTTGTATCATAGATGATTCTTATATAATTTACCTTCTATAATGGCCCAATTCTTAGACAATACAGTGGGATCTCAGTAACCATATTCTCTATTATTATCTTCTTATCATAGATTCCCAAGACTAAGAGATTGCTGCTAACTGCAAAAGTCCCATGATGTGCTTGGAAACATTTTTAAGGACTCTTAGTTGTTATTGATGTCTCAGGTCCTCTCTTTACTGGTGTTGCTTACCACATAGCCTAAACTACCAAGCTTTCCCTAAAGTGACAAACATATATAAAAACACAAAGCTAGTCAAGGAGATACAAATAAAAAGGATACCCTCAAATTAGACTGCACTGTACTACTCAAGTCAGGAGCATAGGAGGATAACTTTCCACCAACCTAAAAGCCTCCATGATTTTATTAATTACTGAAATGGGAAATCTCTGAGCTGGCAACAGCTGGTGCATTCTGATTGGGGTAGCAGGTAACATGAAAAGAAATGATGTATGAAGGCCATAATTTTCAGACTGATTTTGAACTTGGGAGTTTGATTTTGGTTCCCACTTTTTTTAGTCTTCAGTTATGATTCAGATGGTACCATATAAATAATATTGAATAAATGCTAAAAAGTATATTTCTGAAAACTTTAGTAATCCCTTTCCTTCCTTTGACTGGCTCCTGGTAATGTCCTTCTGCTATGAAGCGGCTAACAGATTAAATGGGACTAAAATTAAAATACTATTTTCAGAGACAGCAATCTCTGTATTTGCTGCTCTATATGATGCTATATTTATCTCTCTATAAAACATTGTTGAATGTAATGGAGTTCATTTTTCATGTTCATTTAGATTACTGATGTTCTTGATGGCTCAACATTTTATAATTATGTATGGAAACGGAGTGTGGGGGTAGTCAGACTTCTACTGAATTATTGACCTAAGGAGTAGGCTTTAAAATTGACCAGAATGTTTTTATAATGCAAAGCTATATTTCATACATTTCAATTTCATTTTTATTCTTTATTCAAATTTCTTTGAAACCTCAGAAAGTCATCTCTATTAATTAAGTTCCTCATTCCTCGATGGCATTTGAGAAAAGGATTTACTTCACATGGATAATTTTATTCTTCTCCTAACTTGTTTTAAATTATTATTATTAAAGAGGTAGGGTAACACAAGACTTTGAATCCAGGGAAATCTGGGTCTGAATCCTACTTCAGATATTTACAAATGTTGTAATATTGGGAAAAATCACTTAACTTTTCTCTGCCTCAGTTTCTGTGATTTCATTTGTATATCATCCCTCCCCTTCCTCAGTTCTTGGTGTTTTGTTGGGAAACTGCTACAATGGAGTGCTGAATGAAGCATTTTAAAATCCTACCTCAGATGCTTACTAGCTCTCTAGGTCTCAGTTTCCTCAAATGTGAAATTAAAATAGCACCTCACAAGCTTGTAGCGAGGATCAAATTACATACATACATACATACATATATACATATATATGTGAAAGGTATATTGTAAATCTTAAAATGCTATAAACATTCAAACTACTATTACTACTATTCATTTGAGCTAGATTATTATCAATAATTTGTTGCAACTACATAGGATAAAAATTTATCCCTAGGTTAATTAATAAATTCTCATATAAAGACATAGAAAATGTCTATGATGAATCTGCTTTCATATGTCAACTCTATTCAAATCAAAGAATGCTTCCTAAGGTCAAGACACTTTGCTAGTTACTGGAAAATATATAAACAAAATAAAAAGCAGTCTCTGTATTGAGGAACCTTACATTATACTAAAAAGATAATATAGAATTACTTATGTATATATTTATTTTATGTGTTTTATATATATATATATATTTATATTCATATTACATATGTATATACTTATATCTCTAATTATCTATAGGTATATATATATATGTGTGTATGTATATATGTATGTATCTATGTGTACCCACACATATTGGTCAATTATTGTCTTTCATTCCAGAAAAGGACCAAAATGACATCACTATGTTTGTTATAGTATGTCAGACTGGAGCTGATCCAACCACCATGATCTTTGAATGCTGTTTCACAGGTTGGACACAAATAGTCCACATAAACATTTGAGGTAGATTCTCTAACTGCACATCTGGCATTTCTTTTGATATCTATATCTATATCTATCTATCTATATATATATCAAATATATGTGTTTGTGTGAATTTGTTTATATGTGTTTGTGTATATGTTTTTGTTTTGTGTGTGTGTGTGTGTGTGTGTGTGTGTGTGTGTATAAAATAATTTGAAAATTCACAAAAAGAGGGGCCAGGAAAGGCTTCCTGGTACATTTTCTAAACCTTACAGGGATCTTTAAAAAGTGGGATGAACAGGCAGCACATCCCAAGAATAGTACACAGCCTGTACAAAGATGCTGAAGTAGGAAACAGATGGCTAGTGGCAAGTATACCAGTTTAGCTGGCAGACAGAGTTTGTAAACGGGAGCATTACGAAACAATATTTTCAAGGTAGGCTGAAGTAATATTTCAAAGGGTTTAAAATACCAGACCAAGGAGTATATTTATCTTAGGGACAATATGAACCTACTCAAATCCTTTGAGTAGAGTAATGACATGATGAGAATTGTGGTTTAAGATTAGTTTTGTGGAGTTGTGAAGGATGGTCTGGAAAAATAAGTTACCAGAAATCAATGGATCAGTTCACATGACTATATTCTAGTGTTTGTTGAGTGCATGATGTTAATAAGCACTTTCTTCCTAACTAGACTGAAACATCAAAATAATACTTCCTTTGCCCAACAATATCATGTAATCTTATAATGGAAGTTTCAATTCTATTAATATTTATAAGAGAATTCTAGTAAGGGAATATTAAGTAAAACATTTGTCCTCAGAATGAAGTAGAGAAAGTTGGAAATATTTATAGCAAGGTAAAATTTGTTTCTCATCCTGTAATTTCTCTTAAACTCAAGGGAAATAGGTCTACAAAGAATGTGTGTTTATAAGGGGAGCAATCTTTGTGAAGAAACGGATCACCTTCCATATCATAACAGCAATCATTTACCAACTGCCACTGTCAAGTAGATGAGGTCAAGAGCCTTATGGGGAATAATGCTTCCAAGACCACTGAACCTGCTATCAGCCTAGAATCCAAAGCAAATCTGGGAAGCAAGCCCTGTGATGATGCTACCTAACAATTCCTTCTAAGGATGCAGCAGTTCCTACCTCCTCAAGTCCACAGCTATGAAAAACTCAAATAAGAATGATTCTAGAAATAAAATTTTAAAAATAACATCATTTGTTTAGTGATTACATCCTCAGGATCATGGGATCTTTCTGCCTGACTTAGCAGAAATCTCTGATAAGGACTGTCTATCCTCTCTCTTCCCCATCCCTCCACCATTAAAATGTGAGCTCTTTGGAGCAAGAAATAGTTCTACTTTTCTACCTTGCACATAATAAGCCCTTAATATTTTTTCATATATTCATGTGTCTCTATCAATATTACTTCCTAATTGCCAATATACTCAAAATTTTCTGTTTTTAAGAAACTGTTATTTTAAATTAGCCATATATATATACATACATGTATATGTATATATATATGAACAGAATAATTCAAATCTCTCTCTCTATTCCTCTTCCTCTCTTCTTCTCTCCCTCCCTCTCTCTCTCCCTCCTCTACACAATACTTAAATATTTTTTCCTTTTTTGTCAAAAGCAGCAACAACTGGTCCGAAATGTTTTGGGGAAATTGTCTCATTAATTATAAAATCACCAGATTTTTTTCCAAAGCACATTACTTTAACAATAACTTTACAGAAAGTCTTACTGAGATCTATTATGATGGATAGAGTTACTACTAATTGACTAATGCAACTGGACATAAATTGAGTTATACATATTCCCATCCCAGAGCTCCACATTTCAATGGTTTTTAGTATATTAACAATAGAGTCAAATAACATTGGAATAGCTTGATAATAAAACTTGTTCACAAATAACGTGTTTTAGTCTTTTTCAGTGAAAAATCACATAATAAAGATGTGCTTTAATAGAGTATTAAAATTTAATATCACATCAGAGATACCAAGGCTAACATTTCACATTTGTGCAGAAACTTGACTCAGGAGCTCTAAGAGCCTTAAAAAATCTTCTTTCTGTAACATTTGAAAGTTAGGAAATATCATTACCTTGGTTTTAAAAATGTAAGAGCAAGGTAGAGATTACTTGACCTAGCCCCCAAGAAAGAAAAATGTTACATGGAAAGTCAAAAATCACTAATGTAATAAGGGAGCTTCTTAAGTAAGTCCTATTGTAGTGAAATAAAACTATTAAAAATGACAACCCTTCAAAATGATCATAGTGTTATTAATACCATAATTGACCAAAGTACTTATTAAACACTCAATTTCAATTGGTATGGCCATCCTATCTGGCTAAGAGAGGTGAACAGTATAAAAAAATTGTTAATAGGCCTTAGGGCATATGTTGGTACTTGACAACATGATAGGATGAGTATAGATAGTTGACACATAGGATGCTAGATCTGAGTTTAAATTTGGCTCAAGACAGATACTAGATACCACACACTGAAGTGTCACAATTTCTGCTTCCTCAGTTTCTTCATTTGTAAAATGGTTATAATAATAGTACCTATCTCTGATAGTTGTATGACTATAAAATTAGATGCTTTTTATAAAGCACTTTGCAAATCTAAAAGTCGTATAAATGCTAATTATTTGCAGATGGGGATAATGAAGGACATCTTGAATATAATGATGTTATCAGAAAAAATGAGGGGGTCACATTGCAAAAATGAGGAAAAATTCATGTTTGTGCTTCATTGCTTTCTCAAAATATTAAGAAAAAGGGAGGAGGGGGTTCAAATAAGAATAATTGGTTCTCTGTGGTGCACTTATAGAAGTACATGAATATAGGTCATAAAGGATGATCAGGAATGGTTGGATAAGAATCAACACTAATGGGGGGGGTTGCCTTCATTGGTGAGCTCACACATCAATTTAAGTATTTGGGTGTTTAAATATTTGAGTCCTTCCTTCTAAAGGGCTCTGACATATAATGTATAAAATTCTCCTGGTTCAAAAATAATGAATGCAAAATGAGATACAGAGGGTAGTACCTGGAGTGAAAAGAACTCTGCTAGAGTGACTGGTTTATGATATGCCAAATTATGTCTTACTGGCCTGGGAAAAAATCTAATTTTCACACATCTAACCTATTCTCAGTGTACAGTTTATACAGTGAATATGTGCTATGGTTTATTCCCCTGTGTAAGACTGGAGAAATGACCAAAATAGTAGTGTAAGAAAAGAGAGTATCAGTGTCCACAGTTCTTTACCTTGCCACCCCAAATAACTTAGCCCAGGGCAGAAATGGCAATAGCTGTAAAACTTTTTGGAGTGCCCTGATAGTCTCCTCCTCCCCTTCCCCCACTCTGCACCCAAAAAATCAAATAATTTTTTTTGACCGTCACATCTTTTTTTGTGATTCCTGAGATCATTGTTTTTATCAGTTCTGGATATTTCTCCACAAAAGCTTCCCCAAGGGCATAACCAAGTGAACCCTTTTTTGGATTCATCTGTTGGAGGTGCCCTCTTCCTCTGGGAACTTGCCTTGTGTTATTCATCTTTTTTAAAAATTTATTTTATTTGAAAAAAACAAAGTAAGAAAAACAAAAAAGGAATACAAAACAAAATAAAATAAAAGAGAACATTTTCATGTGCCCAGCAGAACATCAGGGAGGATTCAAATATATATGAATTAATTAGCAGTTCAAGAAAGCATATATACATATATATATAAGAGAGAGAGAGAGAGAGAGAGAGAGAGAGAGAGAGAGAGAGAGAGAGAGAGAGAGAGAGAGAGAGAGAGAGAGATGGAGGGAGAGAGGGAGGGAAGAAGGGAGAGAGGGAAGGAGGAAGGGAGGGAGATATATTAGTAAAATAAATTATATTCCTGAATGCCCACTTTTTTCTTTACTTCCTTGTAAATTGTTCTTTGGTTCTTGGCTGCACACCTTATTTACTTTACTCTTTTTCTCCCTTTCATCCCCACACTCATCCCCAAACAAGCTACTGTTAAGAAAAAAAAAATGTATTTATGTATAAGTATGTAGATATATACATATACACATAGAGCCCACATACATACATATCTTTTCTATCCCTGCTGACTCTTTAATTAAATTCTGCTCCATAAATTGCCTTGCTATTTCTTAACCTCTCCCCAGCCCAAAAATCCCTCCCTTATCTTTTTTCCCTCATCCTTTGTTTCCCCATCTAGCCATCCCTGTCCCCTTGTTTCTTTGCAGATTTTGGAGGGTGCTATACTTTTAATGGTATATATATATAGTGTTGCTTATTGAATCCATTCCCGATGTGAGTAGGTTTTCAGAACTACAAACTCTCCTCCTGTGTCTATTCTTCCTCTGTATCTCATTTGGATGACATATTTACTATTTTTACCTTAATTCTGCCACTCTTTCCTTTTAGGTAGCCTATTGTTGATGTGAATCTTAAACATACAGTATGCATTTCCTATGTTAAAAATATGAAGAATTTTTTTATGCTTAAAAATTTTGTCCATGTTGAGTTCCTTAAAATTGCTCTTGGATATTGGCTCCTATATGTAAAATTTTCTGTTAAGTTTGGGTTTTGTTGATAGAAAGTCATGAAAATCTGCGAGTTCATTGAATGTTCATTTTTTTTCATTCAAAATTATAGATATTTTTGTTGGAAATTATATTTTTGACCACAGGACGAGTTCTTTTGATTACCAGTAAATATGATTCCAGGACCTGTGGTTATTTTATTATGGATGCTTATAGATCTTTTACAATTCTAATTATAGTTCCAACATGTTTATTTTTTTCTTGTTCCTTGCAAAATTTTCTCTTCAATCTGGAGGCTTGAAATTTGGTAATAATATTCCTATGTGTTTTCCACAAAGGATCTCTTTGAGATGGTGATGAGTGGATTTTTTCTATTTCTACTTTCCTTTCACTGCAGGACAATTTTCTTGGATTATTTCCTGCATTATTGTGGTAAGTTTCTCTATCTGGCCACAACTTTCTGGCAGTTGAGTTTTTCTTATATTTTCCCTTCTTGATCTGTTCTCCAGATCTGTTGTTTTTCTAATGTTTCACATTCTGTTATATTTTCTCATTCTTTATAATCTGTTTTGTTATTTCTTGGTTTTTTATGAAGAAAGATGAAAGAAAGAAAGAAAGAAAGAAAGAAAGAAAGAAAGAAAGAAAGAAAGAAAGAAAGAAAGAAAGAAAGAAAGAAAGAAAGAAAGAAAGAAAGAAAGAAAGAAAGACAAAGAAAGAAAGAAAGAAAGAAAGAAAGACAAAGAAAGAAAGAAAGAAAAAGAAAGAAAGAAAGAAAAAGAAAGAAAGAGAAAGAAAGAAAGAAAGAAAGAAAAAGAAAGAAAGAAAGAAAGAAAGAAAGAAAGAAAGAAAGAAAGAAAGAAAGAAAGAAAGAAAGAAAGAAAGAAAGAAAGAAAGAAAGAAAGAGAGAGAGAGAGAAAAAGAGAGAAAAGGGAGAAAGGGAGGGGGAAGGGAGAAAAGGGAGAAAGGGAGGGGGAAGGGAGAAAAGGAAGAAGGAAGAAAGGGAGAAAGAGAGGGGAAGGGAGAAAGGGAAGAAGGAAGAAAGGAAGGGAGAGAGGAAGGAAGGAAGGAAGGACTATGTATTAGATCAAAAAAATTTCACAATCAAATGTAGAAAAGCAGAAATATTAAATGTTACCTTTTAGGACCATAATGCAATAAAGTTACATTCATTAAAATCTTTGGAAGCATCAATTTAAAATTAAATGGAAATAAAATAACCTAACCCTAAAAAATAAGTAGGTTAAAGTACAAATCAGAGTAACAATCAATACTTTCATTGAGAATGGCAACAATTAGATAACATAACAAATGTGTGGGATGCAACCAAATCCTTACTTAAGATAAAATTTATATCATGCAAATATCACTGAAAAAGATAAAGAATAGATCAGTGAATAGGGCATGATACTAAAAAAAAAAAAAAAAATAGAAAAAGAACAAATTAAAAATACCCAATTAAACCAAATTGGCAATCTTGAAAATCAAAGGAGAGATTAATAAAATTGAAAATTTTAAAACATTTGAATTAAAAAGAAATGAAGACTTGGCTTTATTTGAATAAATAAATAGATAATACTTTTTAATTTTGATTTAAAATAAATAAAACAAAATACTAATATTGCAAATGAAAACTACTGAATGTACCACCAATTAGGATGAAATTAAAATAATTATTAGGAGCTATCTTGCCCAATTACTTGCCAGTAAAATTGACAATCTAAGTAAAATGGATAAATATTAATAAGACATAGATTGTCCAGGTTAACAGAAGACAAAATAAAATACTTAAATTATCTTATCTTATGAAAAGAAATTGAATATATCATCAATGAGTCCTAAGAAAATATACCCAGGATCAGATAGATTTACAAATGAATTTTACCAAATACTTAAAGAACAATTAATGCCGATTCTATATAAACTATTTGAAAAATAGTTTAACAAATTTCTTTCATGATAAAAATATGGTTTTGATAATTAAAATAGGAAGAGGAAAAACAGAGAAAGAAAACTATAGACCATTTTCCTTAGTGAATAAAGATACAAAAATTTAAACTAAAACACCAGCAAGGAGATTGCAGTACTTTATGACAAGATTATACACTATGAATAGGTGGTATTTATATTAGAAATGCAGGACTGGTTTAATATTAGTAAAAAATCTCCACATAATTAACCATATTAAGCAAAAAACAACCAAAATCACAATTATTTCCTTAAATACAGGAAAAAAAAAACATTTTAATAAAATACACTTCCTATTCCTATTGCAGGATACATTTGAGTCTTTCTTAAAATGATAAATAATATTTATCTAAAACTATCAGTAAGCATTATCTATAATGGAGATGAACTTTTTTCCCCCCTTGAGGCTGGGGTTAAGTGACTTGCCCAGGGTCACACAGCTAGAAAGTATTAAGTGTCTGAGACCAGATTTGAACTCAGATCCTCCTGAAATCAAGGCTGGTGCTCTATCCACTGTGCCACCTAGCTGCTCCCATAATGGAGATAAACTTGAAGCTTACTCCATGAGATAGAAGTGAAGCAAGGATATCCATTGTCACTATTATTATTCCGTGTTGCAAGAGAAATACTAGCTATAGTAATAATCCCCTCCCGCCAAAAAAAAAGAAATTGAAGAAACAAAAAATAATCAATGAGGAAATAAAACTATCATTCTTCACTGATGATATGACATATTCTTAGAGCAGCCTAGAGAACCAACTGAAAAACTAGGTGAAAACTTTAGCAATGTTGTGGAACGTAAAATAAACCAATATCACATCAACATTTCTGTATACTGTGAATAAAACCCAAGAGCAAGAAACTTTTCCCTAAAAAGCATATTCCATCTCCTGATTTCTCTACTTCTCTCATTCTTCTTATAGTCTCTCAGATTTATATTACTTATCTGATCTGTCCTTCTCCTTTTCTAGCCTGTTATCAGTTTCTTTGGATTTTCTTTCACATGAGACACCATTTGTAGAGCACTCTGGCACATAGCAATATAGCTTGCCTTTTCTCTTGAAAAATGGCTCTTACTAATCCTTCCTTACTCTTTTTACTAGTTTAGGCACTTAATGTCTTATATTTAGAGTACATTGCTGTCCTAGCAAAATGGTTCTAAACTTTATAGCTAGAAGGACTCTTGTTTAATATTAAAACTTTCCATGAATCATCACTCAGTAATACCTGTGTCATTACTATGGTTATATGACAATGGAAATACTCATATGGATCTGTGGTTTCACTAATATGGTTATTCTCTCTCTTGATATAAATCACAATATATTCATGTCAGCCAATCCTATGTGATTCATCCATAAGTGATACAGTGAGTAGCCAGCTGATGTGCTAAGGAACTTTCTTAAGTTCTCATAGTCTAAGGATATGACAATTAGGGATGGACTATCTGTAGATTTCCCTCATTGTAGTCATATGGCTGAATTATTTTATTTCCACTCATATATTCTTTCAGGACTTCCATTATATTTTATTTTTAATATATCATGATTTGTTTGCTACCACCATGCATACCCTGGATCTCTCCATTTTCCTTTGGGTGATCTCCAATTATAATTCTTCAGAAACTGCATCAGAACCATGAAAAATATAAGCATTGAAAAGACAGATCCATGCTTCTAGGAGAAGATTGGAAGTTTTAAAGAGAATTTTGAAATTTCCCAAAGGTAATACAGCCTGTTTTCTTCCTGCTATTCAATTTTGAATGCATCCAGTTCATATGAAGTATCTAAGAGTTATGTACTCATGGATAAGATCCTTGAGTTGTCCATCCAATTATTCATCAGAATGTGGACATTATGTATTCTTTATCCACTTGGATTTTTCTATGTGAATAATCTTGCTCATTTAAGCCTCTGATCACTATTTCATTCTTCTGTTCTCTTTCTTTTAAAATCCTTCATCAGTAATGTACTTTTGTAGTTATTATCATAACCAAGAAAATTAGGGATAAAGCCCACTTGAGCCCTCTTGAGAAGTGTAAATTTAATAGCTGTGATTCCAGTTTTTCTAAAGATTTCCTATAGAACTATACATTGCTCTGCTGAATCATGATAATCTGTGTGACAACTTGACACTGATCATTTTCATCCCATTAAAAAAAATAACATGCAAATGCTTATTAACATAAAAATAGATAACAGTATCCAACATTAAATTCATTCCATATAATGCATATATTTAAATTGTTACTGAATGTTCTTATCAGTTATATTTTAAATAATCTCTACTTATGTAAATAAAATTTAATTTACCAAAGAACATTTGCAAATGTAGCACGGAGATCCAGAACACACACACACACACACACACACACACACACACACACACACAATGAAGGATGGGAAATAACAATGAAATCTTGCTATGTTTAATAGTTTTGTTAAGAACATTAGAAATAATAAAACAGAGATAAATTGTTTCATTTGTATAGCAAATAATACCATTATTGCAGTGAGATTTTTATAAAGCCCTGAAGAATTCATTCCTTTAGATAGGTGCTTACTTTATCTTATCTTTTCAAATATATATATAAACAAATGAATAAGCAAATACAATCAAAAGGTTCTGTTGGAAAAAAAAAACAGTTATTTAGTTTCATTTAATATCTGAATACTTAAGTATTTTTCATATTTAAAGGAAAGTAATATGTACAATACTACTTAACAGAAAGAAAAAAATTAATGGCTCCCATTTCAAGTAGCCTTTTGAACCACCTCCAGAAGGCTCTGCAACATTTCTAGGCTTGATACAGTCAACACAGTGTGATGTACAAACAGTATCTGGATGACCTCACTAGCAATGAGAAATCTCTCAACTTGAATTCTGCCCTGATTTCTTCCACAATTGTAATGAAGAAATTTGGCTAACATATATCTCTACATTTCTTATTTTTGTTGTTATCAATGATCAGAGGTTACTGAACAAAGTCATCTCTGCTCTTCTCTCTTTAAAGAAATCTTATATAATTTTGGCATGTATAGGTTAGAAAGATTTTTTTAAACAGGAGAACTGTTAAATTGACATTTGTCATTAGTAAATAATTTTTAAGTCAACAAACTATGCACGGTAGGATCTTTTTTTAATTGAATCTTTTTATCAGCTTTGTAATATTAATTGCATGATCTATGACAAAATGTCAGTTAAGAAAGCATACCTATCCTCTTTTAATATCTAATGGGCAAATTGAGAAAATAAATAATAATGAAAGACAATATTTTTGTTTATATGGATTCATAAGCTCCTTTAAGTAACTTTTCTTCTGCCTTTCGTCACATATTTTTAAGACTAACAGTCATTCCTCAAAAGAAAAAAAAGTCAAAGTATATGAACAGTTTTCAAAGGAAGTAATACAGGTTATTAATAATCACATTAAAAGTATCTAAATGAGTAACAATTCAAGAATACAAGTTAAAGTAATTTTAAATTTACATCTCATCTCTACCAGATGGGCAAAAATTACAAAAGAGGAAAATGATAATTTTTAAAATAATAGCTTTTTTCAAATACATGCAAAGCTGGTTTTCAGCATTTGCCCTTGAGTTCCAAATTTTTATCCTTCCCCCTACTTCTTCTACCCTAGACAGCAAGTCATCCAATATATGTTAACATGTGTAATTCTTCTGTACAAATTTCCACAATTATCATACTGCACAAGCAAAATAAGATCAAAAAGGGAAAAATGAGAAAGAAAACAAAAAGCAAGCAAACAACAAAAAAAGGTGAAAATACTGTTTTGATCCCCACAATCCTCTCTCTGGGTACAGATGGCTTTCTCCATCACAAGTCTATTGGAATTGGTCTAAATCACCTTACTGTTGAAAAAAGCCACATTAATGTGAGTTGATCATCACATAATTTTGCTGTGTACAATGTTCTTTTGGTTCTGCTCACTTCACTTAGCATCAATTCATGTAAGAGGTCTCCAGACCGCTCTGAAATTATCCTGCTGATCGTTTCAAAAAAAATTTCAGAAGCTCCTGCACAATTATGACAAATATCTTGTCTTTCAAAGAATTAAAAAAAATAATCTATTTTTGAATATATTTGTCCCAACTTCCAGGAGTCTCCAAAATGAAAATTTTCCTCTATTATGGGATGTATATATTAGCCAACTAACAAATTGACACATTTGGTAGTTTTTATTTGTTCAATTTTCCTTTCTAGATCATCCTTCCTTTTTTTTCCTTTTGGCCAATTCAAAGCATTCTTGAAAACCCAGTTCAAATATTTCTTCTTTTATGACCCCTCTCCTTTCTACCACAGTTCACAGTGATTCTGGTCCCCTGCTTTAATCTCAATAGCCTCTTGAGATTGCTCATTTGGTACATGCTGCCTTGCACTGTTAATAAACTTTTAATGAATATCAGTCATAAGGGAGAGTCTAGATCACATCTGACACATTCTATGGCCTCTAAGCAGCATTTAACAAAGGCTCCCACATTACAATCAAATCAGTAAGCATTAAGTATCTACTAAGAACCAGGTACTGTGAAGATTCAAAGATGAAAAAAGAATCTCAGTTCTCAAGGAGCTACTAAGGAACCAACAGTCTAATGAGGGAAATGTTTTGTAAACAAAAATCTACAAAGATGGCATATACAGAATAAATTAAATATAAGTGCAGAAGGAAGGTGCTAGCTTTGCAGGAATAAGGAAGAGTTTATCACAGAGGATGGAATTTTTAGTTGAGACTTGAAAAATCTTAGGGAGCCAAGAGATGGGAAAGAGGAAGGAGAGAATCTCAGGCATGAGGGTAAATTGGTAAAACATGCACAGGATAGAATATGGGATGTTGTATGCTAGAAATAATAAGGAGGCCAATTTCACTGACTACTGGAGATAAAAAAAAAGACTGGAAAGATAGGAGGGGTCAGATTAAGGACTTTGACAGAAAACAATAGATTTTAATCAAGAAGACTCTGGAGTTTCTTGAATTAAGGTATAAAAAGGGATCGCTTTATGGTTTACTTAAAGGTCTCAAAATAGCATATCTGTATCAAAAGGTTACATTTTGGTACTTGGGGACATAGTTGATTAAAAATAGGACTATTACTGCTATTACTTCTACTACTACCACCACTTAATATACTTATATAGTTAATAGAGTTAAAATAATATAATTATAGTATGTTATAGTATAATAAAACAATTAGCATAGTGATAATAAAATATTATAATATATTAAACTTATGTGATTATATAAAAATATATTTCATTTTTATATTGTATTATTACATTGTTATTATAAACTATGTTCATAAAGTTGCCAAACTTATGAGTCAAAACTCATTGAACCAGAATATGAAATTGTGAAAACAAATCTTAATTTACTAATTTAATTTAATTTACAGATATGGAACACAGTTATACAGCATATACACAGAGAAATGATGATTGGGAAATGACAATTAAATCTTGCTGTACAGCAGATCTTCTACTAAATTTATAACCCAAAGAAATTAAGAAAGAAGAAATGCATCTGTAATATTACGAAAATCTTTCCATCAGCTTTTTTTTATAGTAACCCAAACTAGTGTAGTATCCTAGTAAAGAAGAGCTAAATAAGTTGTTATTATTGCTGTTGTTAAAGTAAGACAAGACTAGGTTGGAAAGAACTTTAAAAGCCAAAAATTGGATTTTATATTTGATCCAGGAGGTAATAAGGAGACAAAAGAATGTATTCAACAAGGGGATAACAGATGTATGTTTTAGAAAGAACAATTTCGTTGCTGCATGAGAGTATAATCATGTGAGGAGAGATTTAATGATGGGAGACCAACCATCTGGCTTTTGGAATAATGTAGGTAAGGTGATGAGAGCCTGCACCAAGATATGGAAGTGTCAGAGAAGAGAAGGGACCAAACATGAGAGATATTGCAAAGGTACCATTAACGAGATGATCATTGATTGGCTCTGAGGTGTCCCAGTGAGAATTTGAGGAGGATATTTAGGTTGAGAGCCTCGATGACTAAAAGCACAAAGGTGCCCTCAAAAGTAATAGGAGGGGCAGCTAGGTGGCGCAGTGGATAGAGCACCAGCCTTGAATTCAGGAGGACCTGAGTTCAAATCTGGTCTCAAACACTTAACACGTCCTAGCTGTGTGACCCTGGGCAAGTCACTTAACCCCAGCCTGGGAGGGGGGGAAAGTAATAGGAAAGATGGGGAGATAAGAGGGTTTGGAAGAAAATATTAATTCAGTTTTGGGTACATTGAATTTAAGATGTCTATAGGATAACCAGTTTGAAACGTAAGATTGGAGGTCAGGGACTTTCTTTTACCTCTTTTTTGTAAACTGCAACTTAGCACAGTGCCTGCCACATAGCAGTTTATCGATTGACTGCCTGGACCATGGTTAGCTGGAACAACCACAACCTAGATAAACAAGTAGCAAAAAAGTCTAAGAAGAAGAAGAAGAATTAGAAGATCCTGGAGAGAGTAGTATCATGGAAACCTAGAGGAAAGAGAGAAGAAGGTGATCAGCAGTATCAAAGTTTCCAAGAAGTGAAGGATGAGGACTGAGAAAAAGCTATTAGATTTTGTCATTACACTCTCATGGGGGGGGGGGGGGGGGCTGCTAGATGGCATAGTGGATAGAGCACTGGCCCCGAATCAGGAGGACCGAAGTTCAAATTTGACCTCAGACACTTAACACTAGCAGTGTGACTCTGAGCAAGTTATTTAATCCCCAATTGCCTCACAAAAACAAAGAAAGATCTCATAGGTGCTTCTAGAAAGAACAGTTCCAATTGATTGACAAGATCAGAAGCCTAAAGTTAAGAAAAGGAAATGGAAGAACCTCTTATAAAAGTTCTATAGGAGTTTAGCCACAAAAAAGAAGAGATTTTTTGATACTATTCCTAGCAGATTTTCCTGAGAATAAGAGAGATATGAGTATGTTTATTATGTAGGGAAGCAAACTGTAGATGGGAGCAATTGAAGATTTGAGAGGGGCAAGATGAAAGAAAGGAAAATCTGCTGAAATTAGACATAACACAATTACTTATACATGGAGAGGAGTTTGCCCTGACAAGAAAAAAGGGAGACCATTTGGAGTCAGGAGAGTACACATTCTGCCTGAAACACTTAAAAGCTATTCAAAAATGGATACATCATTTAACTTCTTTTAGTTTTAATTTTCTTCATCCATAAAGTGAATAATACCTTTAACATTAAGTTATTGCAAATATCAAATTAGATAATATTTGTAAACCTTAAATTCTATATAAATAGTATTTATCATCATCATCATCATATTACTATTATTATGTGAGAGATGAAAGAGAGGAAGAAATAAGAGAGCTCTTCATGAATGACTTTTATAATCAATTATTATCCTGACCACATGTAATTAGTATGCTATTTGATTTTTCAGGGATGATTTTACAGGAAATGAAAATCATGTGATTTAACATAGTAATGTGATTATCTGGAAAGTAAGAATGACCCTCCAGATCCTAAGTTACTTCTGATATTTTCATGAGTAATCATGAGTCAGGACTTATTAAGTACCTACTATGTGCCAGCTACTGTAAGTGCTAGGCATACAAGTACAAAGCACTGAACAATCTCTACTTGCAATGAGCTTGCATTATAATGTCAAAGAAAAAGAATAGAACATATAAACATATGTAAAAAGTTATTAAATAAACATTTGTACATACAGAGTCAAAAACAAGATAGTTTGGGGGGGTCATTAGCAGCTGTGGAGATCATTCATGCAGAAAATAATACAAAAAAGTAGTAAGTAAGAGCTTATCTATCAATTGATGAAAATCTGAAAAAATTGTGACCAATGAATGTGATAGAATTCTATTGCTCTATATGAAATGAGGCAATAAGTGATTTCAAAGAGATATAGAAAGGCATCTATGAATTCATGCTGAGCGAAGTGAGTAAAATCAGAAGCCTCATATATAACACCAGTAGTATGAAAATGAACAATTCTGAAGACA